>NC_064623.1:218703515-219003515 GCF_023898315.1 Schistocerca nitens | reverse complement strand
GACGTCAACCAGCTGAAGAAGGGTAGCATGCAAGTGGGCTGCTAAGTCCAGAACACAACACTCAATAGGCTGGCGTCTTACCACAAGCCCATAAGTGAGGTGGTCCTTCCTCAACAGGCCGATCCTGGGGCACTGCCTGACCGCCATTACAGAGTTGATCACCTAAAATGGAACACAATGCCAAAGACAGAAATCTTACAACACTAACAGACTTTATCAATCAAACAAACAGAAACTGAAATAGCGATATTACAATCGTAACCATGCTCTGCTACCAGCTGTGACCTGGTAGTCAAGGGAAAGCAGGATTCAGTTACGATTGTGGACGGGGCTGTAATCAGTTATTATTGGTTGCCTTTTGCAGTTACACACAATTTATTTTAAACCAGTCATCCCAGATACAACAATAAATTAATATATGCCACACATTATTAATAAAGGAATAAACAACTGTGTAAATAATAGTATTTTAAGTGAGTTACAATTTAGCAAATCACCATTAAATACAGATACAAATGATAATGTTTTAAAAGCAAGCCACTGTGATCTGGACAGAAGGCCTTACATGCCTGGAATGGCAATAAATTAAGAATTGTTTAAAGTTCACTGCAACTTACAAATTACAGGTATTGAAATATTAAAGGCAAATCGCCACAAACACAGAAGACATCAGACGCCAGGAATACCAGTAAATAAGGTTTTAAAGGTTTACTGTGTAAATACAGATAGCAAATTTTAAGGCAAATAACCACAATCACGGCTGAAGGCCTTACATGCCAGAAACGGCAATAATATAAAAAAATTTTTGAAACCTGCTGTAAAACAGCAAATACAATAGCAAAAGTTAATTAAAAAAACAAGCAACTGATCCAGATGGTGCTCCAGGAATCGACCTCTGAGAAGGTCCGGCAACCGAAGCTTTCGCGAGTGATGAGATAAGCAGCCAAGAGTTGTATTCACTTCACAAGATGGTAACTCAGACTAGTGGCAGGCTATCGAATGACTAATGATAATCTTGCTGAAGTTACCTGATGTCCGATAAACCAAATACAACAATGGAACAATACGCCAACGCCGGAACCAGCGGTCTGCACTATGTCCAGAATACTGTATTTAGAGCGCCTGGAACAAGAAAGGAATCACTGCCACCAGAGTAGAAGAATCACCAACCGGTCTACAATCAAGAAAGTTGTCAAAATTACACGCCTTACCAGCAAAGGCAAGGCGAGAAAATGTACACTGCCGCTACATACACTAACCCCCTGGGGCGTTAGCGGCAACCAGGCAAGAAAAATTACAGGTGGTTGAACTTAACAAATTGTAGCAAGTGAACACAGTAAATAGTAATAAGAAGTCGAGGAAAGCTAATCAGATCCACCTTCCCCAAGCACTCCACTCGCTGCTCTCCGCCTCAGCGACACTATGAGCAGCAACACGACCCCAAGTCACTGGAGAATCGCGAGATATCACAATGGTGGAGGTTTCTCTACTTATATTGAAATGCACTCATCTTAAAGGTTGCTGGATCCGGTTTACGACGAGGTCGTACATTCTCGTGACAACAGCCCTTCCATCCGGCAGTCCATGCGTGCCGCCAGCGGTCCCTGCATGTTCTCACGCTGCACGGACGTGGCTTCTCCTCAGTCCTTAACCGAACTCGCCCACTAACACGACCTGGAAAATCAACGACGTCGCCCCAAAGATAGGGCAACAGTTAGTACACTGCTGCCACTAGCGGACAGGCAACGCTTGCAAAACCGTGTGGCGCCAGTCAACACGAGAAGAAAACAAACAACCGCAACCATGTCAACTAAACAATACCGTCTGGCCCCCAACAGAGGGCGCAAACCTTCAAACAGCACCAAAGCGAGCCGCAGCACGGCTCACTTTCCTCTACCTTGGAAGTGTAGTCACGACTACATGAGGCGCTGAGGAGTACGTCCATAGGCGCATCTGCAAAGCAAATGATGCGTTTGTACAGCTGTACCCCGTCTGGAGGAATAGCAACATCTCAAAGAGGACCAAACTCCGGCTTTTCAATAGCAATGTGAAGGCTGTTCTGTTATATGGTTGCGAAACTCAGAAGGCAACTAACCACATCAAAAACCAGCTCCAAGATTTTATCAACCACTGTCTCCGGCGTATTTTAAATGTGAGATGGCCAGATATAATGACAAATGAAGATCTTTGGAGGGAGACAAATCAGCAACCAATCAATATACAACTCAAGAAAAAAAAAATGGAACTGGGTTGGGCATACATTGAGGAATCCAGATGAAGCTGTTGAAATGGTGTCTTTGAACTGGAACCCTGAAGGAGTTAGAAAACGTGGTCGTCCCATACAGACCTGGAAAAGGAAGATCGAGAGAGAAGCTGCAGCAGATGGGAGAGAGACTTGCTAGAAATCATACCAGGTGGAGGAATTTCGTCACCGCCCTATGTTCCACAGTGAACGACAGGAGCCAAGTCAATTAAGTTACTGTTGTTTTTAAACTGATCCATACCATTGAGAACAAATTTCATTGCTCAATAAATGTACTGTGAGACTGTTCTAAGAACTCCTAACCTTTAAACAGAGGCCTACAAGAAGTGCGACTATGAGCCCCACACATTATTCTAACCACTTTCTTTTGAGCAGTGAATACTTTTTGCCTAAGTGTTGAGTTACCCCAAAATATTATTCCGTACGACATCAGACAGTGAAAGTAAGCAAAGTATTAAGCATGCTAATTTCTATATCCTTAAAATTAGCAATAATTCTAACTGCAAAAGTTTCTGAACCTAGTCGCATTAGGTGATCCAAAAAATTATTTTTCCAATTAAGATTTTCATCCATATGTACACCCAAAAACATAGCATGCTCTGCCCTGGCTACTGACTTCTGTTGATGTCTTATATTTATTGAAGGAACTGTACTCCTTGCAGTAGAAAATTAGATGTACTGTGTTTTTTCCAGAAGTTCAGAGCAAGCCCATTCGCAGAAAACCGATCAATAACTTTTCCAAAGGCATTATTTGTATCATTTTCTATTGGAGTTTCTTTTACTGAATTAATAATGATGCTCGTATCATCAGCAAACAGTGTCAGTTTAGTTTCTTGTTTCAGGTCAGAAGGGAGGCCATTCACGTATATCAAGAACAGATTGAGTAAAGATTGGTTTGCAGTTGTGGATTTTTGCTTTTTGCAGTTACGGATTCAGTTACCTGGCTCAGGCCAATAGTGACAGGCTCCTGATTTTGCAAAATACTTGTGTTTTTCCGCCATTTTTATGAGAGCTGTTGCTTGCTGCATATGCTGAACTTTCATCTTTATCACTTATGTTCATTCTGTCTTTCTCAGGCAAGTCTGGAGATCAGATTGATAAGTGTTTGTTCAGTTGCCTTCATGCATTGATAAAGTGTTTGTATGCTACTGGCAGAGTCATCAGAATTTTCGTAACAACCATATGCTTAGATATTTGTTCACCTAGAATCTGCAAGTGATGTGCAAGATCTTCAGTTCTAGCAACTGTATCATCTGCTGGTTTCTTTTGCAAATTATATCACTGCTACAGTAACATGTAAACATTGGTTCCAGATTTTTGTTCGTAATTAGACACTTACTTATCTCACATTTGATGAGATGTGTTACAGTTCGTAATATGCAGCATAGTTTTTTCTTCAACTGATGTGACAATAATTCGTTGAGCTGTTGTGTCCATTTTGTCGAGGCAGCAATCATCTTGTTGTATGCAGCATTATTATATTTCTTTGGGCAGTTAATATAAACCATCAACAACAATACAAGCATTATTTTATTTCAACACTATGCGTTCTTGGAACTTCCAAGAGTTCCAATTTTCGGCACCTTTGAGTTTATTTATGTGGAAGACTTCATTTTCAATCTTGAGGTTATGTTACATTTCTCTTAAAGTGTGGTCGAAAAACTTATCTCACATCACACAATCGTATTTCTATTATCGTTTCAGGTGTGATACGAACTTTTCACAAAAATATTATTTGTCTTGCGTTCCTGGGCCCACAACCCGTTGGAAATGATTCTTTCTTCTTTAACAAGTAATACGTTGAAGGTGATTAAATAGGATTTTATTTTGTACCACAATACATCGAAAGAAAACTGAATAGTGAATACTTGTTACAGAAGTCCAAAGAAAACACATACAGCAAGGAGTGATCTTAAACAAAGAAAATAAATGTAGTACTCCAGAACATATATAACAAATAAATTTGTCCTTTTTACTCATTTCAACATCTTAGATGGTTTATTTTACACGGTAATGAATATCTGGTCAACTCACAAGACTGATGGTTTTATGATAGGTGTTGATGTTTCTACAGTAATTTGTAAGTTGAAGGTTGAAAGGAGGATCAGTAAATCTGTTTTTTTGTTTGCAAAGTCTATAGTTAAATCACCATATAGAATGTCTCTTATATTACAATGCATTAGTTTGTTCAGCAGTCATTCTAAGTTTTTTATAAAGTTTATAATATCGACAGTTGGTGTCTTGTACAAACAAACTACAACTATTCTTACATCTAATATTTTAACTTATGATATCTCTGCATCTTTATCTTTAACTATTTCTTTAGGGAAAACGTATTTTTCACAATTAAATAGCCCATCTTTTGCAATGGACATGCTATGTGGTGTAACAAACATGAACAGCAGCAAAATGACTATCACAGTTACTGTGAATCCATAATTACAAACGGCCTATTTTTTTGGTTGAATTCAGGCCACATGGCACGAATCCAGTTAGTTCAAAAAAGAATTGTTAGAAAAATATTTGCTCCCCTTTCAAGAACATCATGTCACCCATTATTCAAGGACCTGAAAATATTACCTATCCCTGCATTTTACATCTTTGAGATTATCATCTTTTTACAAACCAATCCTGAACCAACCGAAAGAAACCATTTAAAACAAATGTACAACAGCAGATACAAAGAAATTTAAAGTTTCAAACAAATCATTTAAAACTCCATAAAAAGACGCCCTAGTACATAGGAATGATAATATACAATAAATTCAAGGGTAAAGATGTATTGACCATGGAGATAGAATCACACAAATGAAAACTACATGATCTCCTGATGAGAGAAATGCTACTACTCAGTTGAGGAACTTGTGAATAATGTCTTGATCTTTTGAACAGTGTGACTACTTTATATCATCATTTGTGTGTACTACTGATTTTTAAAATAATGTCTGGAAAAATTGAACACTAAGTACTTCTAGACGATGAGAAAAACAATTCAATAATATTATTGTGTTCAACATAGATCTGTACTGGTAAATGTAATATTAGAGAATTATATAACTATGTATAAGGCAAAAAGTAACATGTCTCCTGTGCAGCACAATCAGATGATCTGTGAAATATTTGTCATGAGATGAAAAAAATACTTATACAAAACATTAATAACAGCTGATATGATTCAAATGACTTGCAAAACCAAATAAAAAAATTATGAAATTGAAATAATAAATAATTTCAAGCTGCTAGCAATGGACGATTTAGGGGCCAGACAAGCCAAAACAAAAATCAAACGCTCATCAACAAGAAGTGTTTCAAAGATTCTAAAAAAGACAAAATGCTTGTGAAATTAGTCGTTAAATATGAAAAATAAGAAATGTGTATACTTTCTGATAGCCATATGCTTAGCGGGTCATACGGCAGTCATGCAAATGAAGTTTGAAGTAACTGGCATTACCAAGCCAGGTACTCCTCTATGTGAAATACTAAAAGACTGTGAGTCATTAATAAAAAAGATTCAAAATGTGTTATTATTGGCAGAGGAAACGACACCTACAGGAATGAAAGTTGCCATGCAATCATGGGGCTCAAAGACATTTTAGAAGGAATTCATGTGCTTTTTTCGTAAGCATTTCACAGAGGTATGATCTGAATCAAGCCACATGTGTAAATAAAGAAATTATGAGCACAAACAGAAAATTCCAGAAGATATGTAGCTATTTTCAAAATGTCACATTTATTGAAGCTACAAGCTCAGTGGGAGAATATTTTACGAAACGTGGACTGCACAGAAACAATTTTAGAAAAATGTGAAGAGAAATACTGGAAATTACCAACTATTCAAGACAAGAAAACAGAAGATCAAGTCCACTATCAAGAAGAAGGGAAAGAAGGAAAATAAGGACCATCAGAGACTCAGGACAGGGAACAAGAAGGAGAAGAAACGTCACTTTCGTCTCCAGAGGAAGAAGCAGCATCGGTCTCTGCTGGAAAACGAAGACTGCTACAAACTTCGGATAAAAGATAAGAAAAAAAATACAGCTCTGCCCTTCAGAAGCACACACATCACTGATCTCACCAGAGGAAGGAGCCTTATCACCAGCAGAGAAGGCATGAGTAAAATTGGGGAGAGGAGGAAGAGCCAACAAACACAAACTCCAGAAAGACAGGATTTTTTATACCAGCAGCTGTGGATAAAGATGAAATAAAAAATTTAGATTGAAATATAAATGCTTATACTATATGTACATACAGTGTGTATCAAGTAAATTAGTTGGGATAAAAGAACTAGTAGCAGCAGAACATGAAATTAGTTTTAACAATGTACAAGACTATAAAAAGGTGGCTTAATTCACTAGATGTCAACAGAGAGGTGGAGGAGTTGAAGTATGTGCACACTATGAAATGGATTGCATTCCATGAACAGTGGACAGCTGTATAGAAATGCTATTTGAATCGGCAGCAATACAGACAACATTCAGAGGAGAAAGTGTTCGATATTATGATATATAGATCACCAAACAGTCAGCTAAATGATTTTCTAAAGGAGCTAAAAGTTTTGTTAGACAAAGCTGTTAGGCAGTTCCCATACATCATAGTAGCGCATGATCTAAAAATTAATACACTATCATTTATACAACGATTCAATGATCTAATCCATCTTTATACAATGATTCAATGATCTAATCCACACTTGTAATCCACATCTGTAAGTAGTGCCACAAGGTGCAGCAAAGATACAGAGACATTAATAGATTGTGTAATTACCAATATACCCTAACACAGACAAAGAGTACATGTCCTAAAACACAGCTACTGCTGACTACTATGTGGTATTAATAGAGGTATTAGATAAGGTAACACTGACAGAAAAAATCTTTAGAGAGTAGCGACAAACAAAGCAAGTAAACCTACAGAACCTATGAAGACTAATGCATTCAAAAGACAGGAGTGATATATATCTAACAGGGAACATAAATAAGGGAAGGGGATCATTCAACAAAACATTATCCTGTTACACAGATCTTACATATCCATTGGTATGTTGGAATACAATGATGATTGCAATAAAAATTTGGTCACAGCAGATATAAAAAGAAAGAGAGTGGAGCTATAAGCTATTTATGAACAATCTCACATCAATCTGAAGCAAACAAACTGTGATTCTATACGGACAAGAAGAAGCCATGCAAGAAATTTATAAAAGAAACTAAATCCAATTACTACATAAACAAAATTAAAGCTTCTCATAATATCACAAAGACAACATGGTCACACATAACGAAATAGAAGGAAGATGATTAACTAAATGTTGCCTGCAGTGGGTGGTGAAACCTCTGACTTTTCTCGTAAACTTAGGATAGAAGAAGGAATGTTCCTGACATGTTTAAAAAACAGTAAAGTGATCCCTATTGTCAAGAGAGACAGCAAGGAAGATTTAGGAAATTACTGACCAATAACTATTACACCTGTCGTATCTAAAAAATAGAAAGTGTAATTATAGACAGAATAGTAAATTTCACTAGATTAACAAAACAAATTTTGTGGTATGTTTCGTAACCTTTCAAAGGCCATTGATTGTGTATGCTATAAAATATTATTAGAAAAGCTTAAAAGTTGTGATGTAAGAGGGAAAGCAGCCAATATCATAAAATAATTCATGGAAAATAGAGAACAGCGTGTAGAAATAAAACAAAATTTGAACAATACTATTACAAACACCTATACAAATGCTGAATATGCTAAATATGGAGTACCTCAAATTTCAGTGCTTGGCCAACCACTATTTATTTTCTATGTGTATGATGTGCCCAAAAGTACACTGATTAGCCAAAACATTAAGACCTCTGACCTGCCATCAATATAAACCTGTCCAGGCAAGAGCAGTGTCGCCGAGCAAGGAGAGATTGCTAGTCAGACACGCCTGGTGCCTGTAATATCAGTGAGCATGCTGTGTGAGTGTAGAATGGGGAAGGAATGCGATCTGTCTTAGTTTCACCAAGGGCAGATTTTGATGTCCGGGAGGCTTGGCACAAACATTTTGCAATCTGCATGACTTATGGGACGTTCGGGAAGTGCCGTGGTGTGTGTTTCCAACAATTGGTAAAACCAAGGTGAAACCACGTCCAGACATTGTGCGGTTGAGCAGCCACACTTCATTACAGATATCGGACCTCGTAGGTTAGGCAGACTGCTAAAACAGGACAGGTGGTGAACAGTGGCGGAAGTAACATCAGATTTTAATGCTGGGAAGAGTATAAATGTATCTGAACATACAGTTCACCAAATACTGCTAACAATGGGCCTCTGCAGCTGACAAACTATATATATGCCAATGTTAAAACGACAACATAGGCAACTACAGCTGAAATGGCCATGTGACCATTGGCACTGTACATTGGCACAGTGGCAGAGTGTTGCATGGTCTGATGAAACCCAATATCTTCACCATCATGCCAATGAGATGACGGGGAAGGGGGAGGAGGAATCCATCGTTTTCCAGGGGAATACTCCTTGACACTTATACTGCTGGATGTAGACAAGCTGCCGACATCTCCATTATGGTCTGGAAAACAATCACATAGGCATCCATGGGTCCATTGCAAGGCACCAAGACCGCTAAGGAGTATCATACCCTAGTTGCAGACCACGTACACCCTTTCATGACAATCATGTTTTCCATTGGCAGTGGCAGTTTTCAACAAGAGAACACGCCATGTCAGAAGGCCAGGAGTGTGATGGAGTGGTTCAAAGAACACAGTGGCGAGTTCCAACTGATGTGCTGGCCCCCAACTCGCCAGATCTGAACCAAATCAAACACATTTGGGATGTGATTGAATGTAGAGTCAGAGCTCTTCGACCCCCTCCCCAGAATTTAGGGGAATTAGGTCACTTGTGTGTGTGTGTGTGTGTGTGCAGATGTGGTGCGAACTACCTCCAATGACCTACCAAGGCCTCATTGCTACTATGCCACGATGCGCTGCAGCTACTATCCATGCCATAGGTAGTCATACTGGTTATTAGGTATGTGGTCATAATGTTCTAGCTGATCAGTGAAGCAGGTGGGAACACTGTTATGCATTCAGAAAAACTTCATTTACTATAAGTAATAATTCAACAGACGACTTACAAAAGCAAGCTTCTCTAAAGATGGAAAATGGAAAAAATTATTTCAGAGGAAATACTGTAATATTTTTATAAATGTAAGCAAAACAACATATATGCAAATACACGCAGACAAAACACGTGACTTGAACAGTATTACTGTCAGGCTTGGAGAACCTGGATCTAAAAGAGACAGAAACTTACGAATTTCTGGGCTTGACAATGGGTAGATACTTAACAAGGAAAATCATATCTATAATATTTATCGTAAAGTGAGTTCAAGTACATTTCTAATGAGAAAAATGTCTAGGATAATAAACACAAAAACACTGCTAACAATGAACAATGGGCTAGACCACCGACAAATATCATATGCCACCATGGTCTGGAAAAGTTCTGCAAATGTGCACATATAAAGAGAACTAAAGCTGCGAAAGAAGGCTGTACTGTGGGTAACAAAATTATTTCTTAGAGATCCCTTCCAAAATAAATTTAAGGATCTGAATATATTAACAGTAAAACAACTATGTAAAGTGCTAGGGTGGAGAAGAGTTTGTAACTCTTTAATTCTGGTGAATTTACGTGAGAACTAGACATGCACTTGACCCCTCCTTACCTACCACCCAGTTAATTATGTGCACAATGGTAATGAAAGGAACTGATGATGGAGCCTGCTAGTTGCTAAAATAAGGAGTGTATACTCACAATAATTTAATAAAAAATCGTAATCTAGACAGTAAAAAAAGGGAATTCTATCATAATAAACGAAAGGAAATGGGATTCTGCATCTATCTGCGAAATGATATGCGGATTAAATATTACAATGAGATTTATTATAAATCAGAACGCAAAGGTACTTGATTGTCGATACAAACCATAGGCTAAAGGACAGGGTATACTGAACTATTATGAGAATAAGAATTGGCTAGAGAACAAGGGGCTCCTACTTTCTGTGATGCAATAGATTGTCAATAAGACTGGAGGTACTAATGAATCAAATATTACTCCCCCGACTATAATGTAGTATCACGATTAGTAATGAGAGGTGAAATGGGAACACATGGAGAAGCAAACAAGGTGGACTTGTAGCAAAGTCAGCGCGCCTGCTTTTGAGGACTTCAATATAAAAATGATAGGTCCTACAATGCTGGAGCCGCAAAATACTTTACCAGTCCTGAAACCTGCAGCACGCCGTTGGTAGTCACTGTTCTGTTGGTGTAGGCGCCGACTTCTGCTGTGCAACAACTCTGTTTCGAGCTGTGGCCTTGAATGTTCACCGGGAATTCTAAGTTCTGCTCGTGTGGCCGAAGCACAGAAACTCCTGGTAGCATGACAATGTATACGGCAAAACTGCTTAAACTCGCCCTGTCGGTACAGATGTGAAAACGCAGAGTAAGAATTTGGGTCTTAAGTCGCAGAATGAAACTGGAGTATGGCTGAAGTCATGCTCCACAACGATTCCGAAAACGTGCTACTAAGAAGCAAGACCATCCGATTCCGACGAAGATCAGATACCCAATGCCACACGTCCCTGCAACGTTATTCAACTTCCCACTATCCCCCAAAAGCTGCGAAGCAGCTTTCAGTGCTGATTCCAAAATTCCACCACACTATCTCGGAACAGCATTCGCGCCAATAGACACGGGTCTCTCCAATTTCGTGTGGGGCTTTATGACGTCAACTGGCCTCAGTCTAAGTTGACCAATCGTGCCTCTGCTATTTAGCCGGGGGCACTGAACTTGCCATCTGACCGATTATGAAAACAGTATGCCAACACCACCGGCCATCCGGTGCCAGACAGTCGCACCCAGCAGGGTGCCGTCCACAAGAATTCTCAGAATCGTGAAGACAATACAGTCAGTCGGCTCCAGCAGTCTTCGTTCCAGATGTAGCGGAATGATAAACACATAAACTGTGCCGACACTCAGACGGCTCACAGGTCGTTTCGTCCTCAATACAATAGGCGAAACTCGACCGAGTTCGGTCGTCCTGCCAGGCACTTTTTTTGGTAGTGGTTGACTCGCTTGACAATGGTAGTGCATCAATCACCCAAAAAGAATCTCTCCAAACAGGTTTCAAAATATCCAAAAAACTGCCAGATTAAATTGGAAGCTGATGATAAAAAGAATGGAGGAATTTTTCTTATGATTTTGCCAACATCTTACATTGACGAATAAGTTACACGCAACACAGTTTCATCCTCAGGGAACTCACTGTCATTCATGGGCATACTCGCACAGTCCTACACATGTTGAACACATGCCAGAAGGCGAAGTGCGAAGATGCAGTAAAATGTTAACCTATTGGCATTGCAAGCTTCTCATTATGCTAACATTTAAGAATGAACGACTGGTGCCCAACTCAATCACACACATACTTCTGCATGAAGCCAAAAAAGACAAACAATATTTCAACGCTTCATGGTTGAAACATGGCGCTCAAGCCCATAGTGTACTACCCTTTCCATGTTCACGGAAGCGCAGCCTCCCCACGAAAACGCAGTGTGTCGCATCCTCTGGTGCTCGCCTCGCAACAAGCCACACAGGGAAGTAACAGAGAAAACTAAAAGCAAGGCCGTGTACAGTTCCCAACAAGTATAGAAATCAAGTGAAAAGTAATTTGGGCTCTCAGTACAAATACTCTCATCAGAATAACCTTATTCGGCCCGTTAACACCGTGAAATAATATAAAAAATTAATAAGATTGATGAAAAAGAGAGACGATATGCAAACAAGGCGTGGAACCTCTCCTCTATAAATACATGATTTAAGTAAAAAGGAAGCTTCCTGCATCATTAAACAGAGGTATCCTTAATTATAAACTCAGGAAATAAGAAGGATTATCACATTGAAGGAAATCAACTCAAATCAACTAACAGACGGCCTGTAAAAGCAGGATGCCTTCTATGAAAATTTTTTCCAAACTATACAACGATAATGGAGAGCATGTATGTTTTCAAAAATAAATTAAAACGCCACTTGATTAAAATTTGTCTGTATGTTGTTGAAGAATACCTTGAAGCTAAAAATTAATATTATGTTTCATATGTATCTGTACAAATAGGCAAAATATTTCTGAAAGCATAAAGTGACTCTACTCTTTGGTAATTATGTATGTATATCAATGTTTTCTTCCTAGATGCATGTACTTTAAAGGTTAGTTTTGAAGAAATCAGTCATTTTACTAACACATGCAGTTGTGTCATTTTGAAACTTGTACTTGTGCAGTTTATCAAAATTGTTGTAAACCTGATTTGTCCAACACTGTTGTACAGTATGAATAAAAATACATAAATACATAAATATTGGAAACGCAGTAGCACTGTGTAGCATTCTGTGTGAATGGTAACTATATTACATTAATACTTGTTCTAGAGATCAAGAATACGACATTTCGTAATGATGTGGAAACTGTGGCTTCACTTTTGTTGCATCTGTGAACTCAGCTTTATCCTACCGATTGCGTGTAAGCTGGAACACGTTGTAGTTTGTCCATAAATCGATTTGAAAATTACTGTTGATGCTTGTCGTAGTGGTTCCAACGCGAAAAATGTGCGAAGTGTTATCCATACGAAATTTGTAATGGCAGGTAAACAATTAATTGAAGAACGGACGTTACAAGGGGACAAAGAGAAAATAACGTCAATGGCAGGAAGATCCAGGGTGGCAATATAAAGACTGGTTTTACTATAACTAAACTGTTCGATTGTTGCGTTTATAGCATTCACCGTGTACTAAAAGTGTGTTGTAGAAAAGGCGAAAGTAATGAGAAGATAATAGCGCCCTAAAAATTTTTAAATCAGATGTATGGCAATAATATTTTGCCCCTATTGACATGAGAACCTTTAGATGACCTTGGTGTCAACAGGAGTTGAATGTGCTCAAACCTGGAAGCTGGACTTGAAGATTTGAGAAAAGTTACTGTCTGTGGACACAAGATGGCAACACTGTGACGAGCGAAATTTGACTGAGTCAGCTGTTTATTCAGTCTACTGTTTCTTGTCTACATCTACATGGTGAAATTTAAAATGCTCGATCCACGTCGGTTCTTTAGGGGCACTGAATATTGTCCTACAGTATAATCTTTTGCGACAGTGTGGATAAAATAAAAATAAAAGTAGATCAACTTATTCTACGGAAGTGTGCAGTCACAACAGTGTGTTATGTTGATAAATCAATATCTAGCAGCAGGGTCTTTATAACATAGAGTTTCCTGTACTTGTGCTTCAATAAATTTACTCCCTAATGCGATATATGGTTCATAATATGCGTGAATTAAAGGTAAATTATACAGTTCAGTCCCACAATATTAAAAGTAAAACTTTCCAGTAGATTATGAAGCCATACCTGGAATTTGGAGTGGAATTTTAAATTCTGGGGCAAAAGTTTGTAACAGGTTGAGCATAGTCTTCACACATAGGATTAAAAAAACCCATATACTAATACTCTGAAAGGCAATAAAAGAAACCTCGATGGCCACACCTTTATAGACTTCAATAAACATCTAAAAATGTATAAATTAGGTTTATAATTCGTGCAAATGTTATATTATATACCGGTAGTGGACATATTTCACTTGTCTTAATGAAATCGTTCTTCAGGATTGTGTATATTGCTTAGCATGCATCAAGTGTCAGTTCGCTCAGTGATTATTTAACACTAATGTCGAAAAATCTAGATTTTTGTAAATTCTTCCCCATCACCAGGATCTCTATGTCGCTATCAGCTGTTCATTTTACTCTCCTAATACTCTTTTATTGACGTGTAATATGAGGAGCTCCGAGCATCAATAGATATTTATATGCCTCCGTTAACATTCGTGAAACTCTTGCAAATCGTCGCGTTCGCGCTGTAACTCGTGAAGTAAATTAATTTGTGAAATCTGCTCCTTAAGGAGTCATTGTCCAGGTCATTTAAACCGATCTCTCCGCCACAGACACTTCGTTAATATTTTTTAAGAATAGTTGTAGACGCAGAATTTCTGGTCTTATATTTATTTGTTATATAGCGGCCATGGAGCCCAGTGATCTCGGGTAGCCACTTGCCGCTGAATGTTCTTTCGTAGGCAGAGAGTCTTTGATATTCTTATTGAGTGTACAATCATTGCTGCGCGGCTTGATACAAACAAGAACCAAATTTAAAGGATAAATTGCAGATAAGAAGTGGGTTGGTGTATGTTGTTTGTGGAGCATGTTGTGTGTGTAGTATACAAGTCGAAAATTGTTTAAAATATGTTTGAATGGGATTAATGATTGTAAAATACAGGTGGGTACACGAATTGTAACTTCGTTTTGTTTAAAATTTGATTTTTGTTATGGTTGTTTGACTTATTCTTCCGCCGTTGGGAATTACATAGATATCGAATTTTTCCTTTGTTTCTCTGCATTTATCTCGTTGGAAAGGTGCAGTTACCTTTGTATTTAGCTAATACGCGCCCAACGTTTGTTACAATGCATTTATCTCGCTGAAAATGTGCCATAATTTTTATTTAATGATGATATGTGCAATGCATGTCACCCATGAAACTACTTCGTCAATCGTAGCAATATTGATGATACGGAGGGTAGGTCATCCTTGGTTTCTGAGCGAAGGCTATAAAGAAATTTCGATTTTTGGAGCAGTTTTTATAAGAAAACTATTCTCCTCTGATTTATGTATTAACCAATATTCTCGACTGTTCCTTTTAAATGAACTTTTACTCATTGAGAGAGTAAAGTTTGCTATAGTGAAACCACTTTGGTAACAAAACTAATTTACCCAGTTGCCATCCAGCTAATTTGCTTCTCGCAAATATTAATGGTACTGATGTCTAAAAGTACTAGAACACCTCAATAGTTACTACTTTGATATTTTTTAATAAAAAAGACGGAGGGGTTTGACAGAGCAGGCCATTTTCACTCACAATATAATTCTGTTGTCAGTAAATAATAAAATCTCATATTGGAATCATGTGTGAACTTTCAAAAGCGTTTAACAGGATAAATCACACTTGTCAGTAAGACTGGTGGAGTGGCGATAGCAATGGTGGAGGGAGTGTTTTATATCTGCAGAAAGCAGAAAATGTTATCTGTGCCTGTCGATCTATGATAACCAAAACGTGCATAGTATTTCCACTCTCACTACTTTTCATTTGCACCTCATACGATCAAGACTATTTCATTGGTATAATAACTCCGAACTCGTATAAGATAGATGAGGAAGAGTAATTCATTGATATAGTAAACTAGTCAGTGACTGGATTAGCATAAAGCTGGAATAAAGGTATGTTCAGATATACATGCTGTGAACATCTGTGTGTAATTCTGCCAGAATTTTTTTTATTAAGGAACCAGTTTTAATGCCGGACTGTCATGCGCGTCGAATAAACAGAAGTACACGAGGGATTACAGGAGTGTCCGATTCCACCCGTCTGCTTTGACCTATGGCATCATCATTATGGCGGAAATGGCTATTCTAAGCGGCTCCAATGTTGTGCGTATGACGTCATTACATACACGAAAATTCATATAAGACAATAACATCTCCCTCCAAAAATACAATCACATTAATGGGACAACCGCAGGAAATTGGGGGCTTTAGGGTGAGGACAAGCTAAATATATTAGTAAAAAACCACCACAATCCCAAAATACAAGATAATAAAGAAAAACAAAAAAATTACAAAACCCAACAAAATCTGCAGGAAGCTGACACTTCCCTTGACGTATATAGGTCAACCACAGGTAACGATACCAAAACACCAATACCTACAAATGAAACTACGCAAATTGGAATCAGATGATTCCCTTGACGTATATAGGTCAACCACAGATGACGATATCAAAACACCAACACATACAACTACGATAATGGGATTCGGTATTTCTGGTGACCTACATAGGTCAACCACAACTATTGATACCAAAGACCAACATCTGCAACTACGAAAAATAAAATCAAAACCTCAAAAATCCACAAATCGAACATCCCTACATAAATTAAAACACATTCAGCACACCATCAATACACAAAACGTCACAACTCGAGAAGAATAGACAGAATTACTGACAAATAAATTCTGGTGCTGCAAACTAGGTTGGCCAGCCCTCCCCACATATGCACAAATTAAACCTTTTACCACACTACAAACAACAAACCAATGACACCTAACGAAAACACCAAACACATAAACAAAAAAATTGATAACTCATTGAAAAAACTTCCAAACACACACACACACACACAAAAACCACCAGAGGGCACCATGAAACACAAGAAGACATCAACAAACACAACCACCTCATAAACACCACAACACCTTTAAGTCACATGTCAAAGCAGACGGGTGGAATGGGACGCTTCCATTGACCTGTCCATTGAATCTGTTTCAGTATAGCTATATGGTACCTGTTTTATGTGCAACGGTGTTTCGATGTCTCCATTTGTTTTTTTGCATAGGGGATTGAAGACGACAGTTATCAAGTGTTGCAACGGGTTGCTTAAATAATAAAATGTCAGAGCGAGTACCTGGAATAAAATAAAGTACATAGCAGTCAGTATTCTACCACCAAAAAGATTCAGTAAAACAGGTAGTGCATAGAACTCTAATGAATACTTAATACAGTATATCAGTCACTTGGAGATACTTGTACGAAGTCAAATGATACTGTGTTTGCATAATCTTCATATAGAGATAGAGAAATGATAGTGAATGTTACATATCTGCAACAGTAATATATAATTGTGGAGTAAAATGAAGAAAAGTGTTGTGAAATGAGACTTCGTACACTCTTTTTCTTGATACAGTAGAGCGCCTGCATCCTGCATGGCAGTGTGCATGAAGCTGTGATACGATAAAGACTACTGTAAATAAGGGAAAGGCAACCACTTACCTATAGTGGGCCAGTGTTTGGGGCATAGTAACACACAGAAAACAGCATCCACACTAATTTTCGAGCACTAGCTC
Organism: Schistocerca nitens; assembly: GCF_023898315.1. Taxonomy (NCBI): domain Eukaryota; kingdom Metazoa; phylum Arthropoda; class Insecta; order Orthoptera; family Acrididae; genus Schistocerca; species Schistocerca nitens. The sequence goes on along the minus strand of NC_064623.1, from coordinate 218,986,211 downwards.
GTTTTCCAGCAATAGTATGCACTCGCTGTCTCCACAAGTGTGTGTGCATTTGGGTGTCTGTGTGAATGTATTTGTTAATGTGCGTACAGTGGTTGGAAAAAGAGATAGTGCTCGAAAGCTAGTGTGAGTTCTGTAATAGTAATAATAAAATTTTATTGTCATTCAGCTCATTACTGCAATAAAGTCAGAAGCATACATCTCTCGGTGTTCTTCAGTTTGCATGAAATCGGTAAAAGTAAAAACCAAATGTTACAAAACAGTACTTTCATCTTCCAAAAATTCATCATCATTCGTGTGAAAATGATTGTTTACTAATAGTTTATACAATATGGCTTTAAAATATTTACAGGTAATTATTTAAAATCTCTGCTTAGTCTGTTAAACATCGTTAGTCCAAGGACTATGTAGAAGTTATGTGATTTATATAGTCCATGATGTGGCATGTTTACACACGTTCTAGTTCTAGTATGAATATCACTTCTCAATATGAATTTTGAAACATGGTTTCTAATGTGCAACAGAACATTATAAATGAATAGGTTTACATTGCAATTTAATGAACAGACGTTTACAGTGTTCAAATTTACTGGAATCAGTAATTATTCTTAATACTTTCTTCTCCAGAAGTAAAATGTCAGTTAGATGACAGCTACTACCCCATAGTAAAATTCCATGTGTCATACTGCTTTGGAAGAAAACAAAAATGCTGATCTGACATAGTTATCTGGAACATATATTTTTAAATTAGACAAATTTATTTATTTTTATTTATTTATTTATCCTTTGACAAAGTACATTGTATGGATCAAGATATATTTTCATTTCATGCACCAACAGGTACATAGTTGTTACTGTCTACTGTTTACCAATAATATAATTTGTTACAAAATTATTCTAGGGCTGTTGCTTATTTAATTAGATTTTGTACAATTTTTCTTTTGATACAATAATGATATTGCAATTTCTTTGAACTGTAGTGTACATAAATTCATTAACACCGTAATAAGTTTTCTGTTAAATTTTGAGACTTTTTTGAAAATATTTTAATTGTTTATTTCTTTCAAGAATGAAGGGAGTTTTTTCAAGGGTTTTTGGTCCAGCATATGATGGCTTTGTGTGTGTGTGTGTGTGTGTGTGTGTGTGTGTGTGTGTGTGTGTGTGTGGGCTCATGGAAGAGGTTCCGTTATCTTGTGTCATTGTTGTGTTGTTTGGTGTTATCTCTAGTATCGGCAAAATATTTGAATTTTGTCCAGTAGAGGGGTTCATGTAGGTACATACTGGGTAATGTTAGTATTTTGTGAGCTTTAAATGCTGGTGTACATGAATCTTTCCATTTAAGATTGGCCACCATTCCTATGCCTCTTTTTTTGTAATTTAAATACTTCATTAATGGTTGTTTTCGAGGTACCTTCCCACAAAATTATGCTGTAACTTAATGTCGTATTAATTAATGCGTAGTATATTGTTTTCATAATGCCTGTATCTTTTAGGTAGGTGAGTTTGTGCGGCACATATAGGTTTGCGCCGAGTTTCCTCCTTATATATTCTACATGCTTATCCCAGTTTACATTTTCATCGATAATTATTCCAAGGAATTTTGTTTATTTGGTGTTCTCTGCTATGCACTCATCTATGCATACATTGATATCTTCACTGTGAAAGTTTTGAAGTCTTAAGTTTACACAAAGTGTTTAAATACTATTGTTGTGTAGGTTTAATTCAGTAAATCTTCTAATGGTATTATTTACTTCTACATTGGCTTTTATTTCTAGCTTTTCTGTGGCTTTATCCTTGAAGAGAAGAGTTTTGTAATTTGCATAGGTAACTATACTACCATACCTAATCATATTTGGGATGTGATTTGTGTATAGAATGAAGAGTATTGGGCCAAGAATGGAGTCTTGTGGCACAGAGAACTGCAAAGTTCTAGCTTTAGATCTTATTTTTTTCGCCAGTAATTTTTGTAATTTTAGTATATTGGCTCCTGTTCGTCAGATACGAGAGAATCCAGTCTCCGGCATTTCCTCTTATGTCATGTACTCCTAATATTTCTACTAGTTTTGTGGTCTACACAGTCAAATGCCATTGTTAGATCCATAAAACTCCCACACATTTATTTTTAGTCAAAGTTTGTTATGACTTTTTCTATGAGATCTATTACTGTGTCTATGGTGCATTTATCTTTCTGGAAGACAGACTGATTCGTCGATTATTTCATCAAAAAGCAGAGTGTGTCTGTGCATAAGCTTGTTCAAATAATTTTCATATGACTGGTAAAAGAGCTATAGGCCTAGAATTTTCTGGATCGTATTCATTCCCCTTTTTATGTATTGGTTTTATCGGTACTGTCTTTAAGCACTTTGGGTAAGTTCCTTCCAGGAAAGATGAATTGATTAGTTGCGTAGTGGATTTTTTGAGTTCCTGCATATAGTGTATAATTTCTATACTTGATATTCTGTCAGTTCCACATGACTGTTTGTTTTGGGTTTTTTTATTATCTTTCATATTTCTTCTTCTGTCACTGGGAAAAGTGCCATTGTTTTTCCCTGGGGATTAAAAAATGTTTTCCATGTTATTGTATTTATTGTTATTTGTTTTCTCTCTTAGTTTTTGGCCTACTGTGGCAAAATAGTCATTGAAGAGATTTATGATTTTATTCTGTTCAGTTTTTTCTGATCATGAGCTGTATTTTGAGATTTGTATTTATAATAGACCAACAAGCCGTGCTTCTATTACCAGCACTATTTATGTACTTCTTTACTTCTAGTCATGTGGCTGCTTGCAGTACTTTAGCATACATTCTTTCATATTTTCTGTGGTACTCTTTAAAGTTTTCATTGATGCCAGTTTTATATATTCTGTGCATCATTTTTATCTTGTTCCTAGAGACCAAAATGCCTTTTGTTATCCACTTTTTGTTTTTATTTGTGGTTTTGGCTTCAGTTTTTGTTGCTGGGCTTGTAATATTGAGATGGTAGGAAAGTGTGTCAATAAAATAAAGTCACTTTATGATCCATTGATGGAGATTCTTTTTGTAGTATTTCCCATCCTTCTTTTTCAAGTTTTATCCTAAGGGCTGTTAAGTTTTGTTCATTTAAGCTTCTTTTCCACCCCCCCCTTTTTTTGTGCCATTTCATTTGTGGTTTTACGATGTAGACATATTTTTATGCATCATGGTTTGACAGGGCCGTTGCTATAACTTCACTTTTGTACTGAAAGTCCCTTAAATTTATCAAGATGTGATCTATTTGAGTACAGGAGTTTGCAGTTATACGTGTTGGAGTAGCTATTGCATTGTTTTCATCGTGTTCAGGAGCTCCCTACTGTCATTGGTGTCTTGCAGTGTGTTTATGTTTAGGTCACCTAGTAGTACAAGTGCACAGTTCTTGCTTAGGATGGTATGTAAGAGCTCTCCTATGTTTTCCATGAACATTCTATGCACCCATTTGGTGGTCTGTAGATGTTTGTGGTGTACAGTGAGGAGCTACTTAAAACTATTTTTTGGCCTGTTACTTCAACTACATTTTCAGTGTTATATTTTTTACATAAGTCAAGGCTGTTTATATGGTTTCTGTTTATATTGTTATGGGTTAGTATAGGAGCTCCACCAACCTTACTATTCTTCCTGTATGAACTAGCTATTACATTGTAATTTGCAACAGTAAGATTTAGAATTTCATGCTCATTTAGGCCATGTTCTGTCAGAGCTAGAATGTCAGGAGTTTCAATATTCTGGTGCATTATTCTTATAATTGAATTCCTGATCCTATGTTTGTTTTTGTCCTATATTCTTTTTTGTTATCACTGTTTTTTGTGGCTATCAAATTTCCTGATTTTTCACTCCCACTATACAGTGTTAGTTTCCTTTGTTTCTAATGATTTTACAAATATCTGCATACATTCTACTGAATGTTACTGCACCTAATCTATTTAAATGTGTGCCATCCTTTCCCAGACAATTTTCACACAGGAATTTGTTTGATGGCACTGTTTATTTTGTATATGTATTTGTCACTCACTGACCTCGTTTTTACGGTTCCGCTAAGTATGAGCCTGGGTCCTTCATAAAGACTTCTTGCAGCACGAATCATTTGTGTTCAGTGTCCTGTTATGTAGCTGCTTGTTTTGCAATATTTTTGAAATGTTCACCGAGTTGTTGCACTCTAATCCCAGATCGCACATAGATTTCGCAATTGGGGACAGCAATATTTTTCAATAGCGAATCTCCTATTACTAGACACTCGCTATTTTGTACAGCAGTGGACATGTTTTTTCTTTTGATGTATATCACAGTCCTCCACTTACATTTATCTGCTGATGTTAGACCTGTTGACTTTTTCGTGTCTTCATTGGAGACACTGGGTGTATTTTTGTTTTTCAAGTTCGAGCCTGCATATGGAGCAGGGGAAATGTTATTGTTTTTTGAGTTTGTATATTCACGCGTAATTTCGCGGTCTTCTATTTGTTTTTGGTGGTTTTCATTCTCACAGCACTGCTTTTCTTGTATTAGTGTATAATTTTCTTTCCTTGCTTCAAATAGTTCAGTTTTTACAGTGTCAATGTCATTTTTTAGCCTCTTTGTAGTTTCATTTTTTGAGGCTTGTGATTCTGTTTGATAGATTTCGCACACCCAGAGCTGCTTTTCATGTATTAACCTATTATTTTCTTTGTTTATGTTTGTATTTTCTGTTTTTAATGCCTCAATATCTTCTTGTAGCAGTTTTATAACTTTGTTGTTTAGTCTACTGTATTTAAAAGTTCAGCCATTTCAGCATGCAAACAAACTTGGCATGTCCGCAAAATATCATCACTGATGAACTTCAGGTTTACCTTCACGCACTTTTTGTGTAGCCAGTAGTTGCACATTATACACAATATACCTTTCATCACTTACTTTTTGAATTCTCTACACAAATAACTAATTGTTTTTTGCCTTTTTGATGAGAGCGAAGTGTCACTACACTTTCCTATCAACGCCATATTGTGTGAAACATCTCTTGAAAAACTCTTGAAAGTATGTCCAATATATATTGTTGATGTGTAGTTCCCAGGTCAGTTTGCTGTCAATAGTAACACCTAAAAATTTAATGGACTCTTAATTCGTGGTGGTTAGGAATCTCCTTCAAGCTAAAGTTCCTGGGTTTTACTTTAGTTTAGCAAGAAACCATTTGCTGTGAACCATAATGAAGATTGAGCAAGGGTATTTTTGGTCAATGTTTTCAGTGTGGCAAGGTCTGAGCTTTCATTCAGAAAAGTTGTGTCATTGGCATACAATATTGTGTGAGAATTTGTGAATAAAGGCAGATCATTAATCATTAACAGAAACAATAAAGGTCTAAGCACCAACCATTGTGGCACTCCAGGCTTTAACATAAACCAAATTTGGTGTTTCTCTTGGGTATTACTGTTTTCCCACGTGTTGATCTGCTACAGGTAATTGGTTGCCTTTCCCTTATTTTATGTATTGCTCTGTGAGGAATTTCCATTATTGTTATACACAATAAGAACTGATACAGTTAACAGGAAAGAAGACACTGCTAGAAGAAATGCCCCTGTGGCTATGCTAAATACACAACAATATATTGTGTTATGAATTAGATTTCATCTGTATATATTAGGGAAACAATGTTAGTGTTCTTTTCCCATTGCCTGTTGTGGCATCAGTTACAGTTATGGCTGACAGTTGTGTGTAGATGTCATTACACACTGTCAGTATACAGATTTTTATGGTGTACTAACTTCTGTTTATAAGAATTTTGTATATTTTACAATTTCTGTACAGACTTGTATATTGTAATTTTATTGAGTGTCTTTCATATATTCCGTTTTATTTGGATATTGTTTATTCCTCTGAAAGTGACAATCTTTTACTGCTGGTTGTATCTACACATGTAAAGGCATTTCTTTGCACTTTTAGAAATATGAAACTGGTGTAACCACAGTGGTATCATTTGATTTCGCACAAATGCATATAAATGCTTCATGCAGTTGTGCTGTGTTAAATCTTCTCCACAAGTGTGTGTGTGTGTGTGTGTGTGTGTGTGTGTGTGTGTAGTAGTAGTAGTAGTAGTAGTAGTAGCCGTCTCTGTATGTTGTATGATAGAACCCTGGATGTGACTATTTTCTTTGACTGGACAGGATTTGATATGATGCTGAAGATTTATTTACGACAGTAATCAAGTGTTTTGTACAATGGCCAATAAAATATTGCTGTGTCATATATGATTATAATTTTAATCCACATTAAGTAAGGAATTCAGGAAGGCTGTGAGGGACACACGTGTATTCAGGGGATTCTTTGATGACACTGATCATTATTCAATCTGCAGTGAAATTGGGATTGTGAGGCCAAAAGTGCAGGAGATCAGGTCCATGTGTAGGAGGATAAGAGTGGAGAAACTTCAGGATAAGGAAATCAGACACAAGTACATAACAGTGATCTCAGAAAGGTACCAGTTAGTTGAATGTAGTCAATTACAGTCATTGGAAAAGGAATGGACAAGGTACAGGGACGCAGTACTAGAAGTGGCTAAAGAATGTCTTGGAACACTGGTGTGGAATGACACAGTCAAGGCAGCCTGTAAAAGGAAAAAGAAGGCGTATCAAAAATGGCTACATACTAGAACTCAGGTAGACAGAGAAAGTTATGTTGAAGAAAGAAACCAAGCCAAACAGATAATTGCAGCATCCAAGAAGAAATCTTGGGAAGACTTTGGAAACAAGTTGGAGACCATGGGTCAAGCTGCTGGAAAACCATTCTGGAGTGTAATTAGCACTCTTGGAAAGAGAGGTAAGAAGGAAATGACAAGTATTTTGGACAGGTCAGGAAAACTGCTGGTGAATCCTGTGGATGCCTTGGGCAGATGGAGGGAATATTGTGAAGAGTTGCTCAATGTAGGTGAAAATACGATCAGTAATGTTTCAGATTTCGAGGTAGAATGGGATAGGGATGATGATGGAAATAGGATCACATTTGAGGAAGTGGAGAAAATGGTCAATAGATTGCAGTGCAATGAAGCAGCTGGGGTGGATGAAATTAAGTCGGAACTCATCAAATACAGTGGAATGTCAGGTCTTAAAATGGCTACACAGGGTAATTGAATTGGCCTGGCAGTCGGGACAGGTTCCATCAGACTGGACAATAGCAGTAATCACACCAATCTTTAAACATGGAAACAGAAAAAGATTGTAACAACTACAGAGCTATCTCTTTAATCAGCGTTTTGGGTAAAATCTTCTCAGGTATTGTTGAAAGGAAAGTGCGAGTATTAGTTGAGGACCAATTGGATGAAAATCAGTGTGGGTTTAGGCCTCTTAGAGGTTGTCAGGACCAGATCTTTAGCTTATGGCAAATAATGCAGAAGTGTTATGAGTGGAACAGGGAATTGTATCTATGCTTTATAGATCTAGAAAAGGCATATGACCGGATTCCTAGGAGGAAATTATTGTCTGTTCTATGAGATTATGGAATAAGAGGCAAACTTTTGCAAGCAATTAAAGGTCTTTACATGGATAGTCAGGCAGCAGTTAGAGTTGGCGGTAAATTGAGTTCATGGTTCAGAGTAGTTTCAGGGGTAAGACAAGGCTACAACCTGTCTCCACTGTTGTTCATATTATTTATGGATCATATGTTGAAAACGATAGACTGGCTGGGTGAGGTTAAGATATGTGAACACAAAATAAGCAGTCTTGCATATGCGGATGACTTAGTTGTGATGGCAGATTCGATTGAAAGTTTGCAAAGTAATATTTCAGAGCTAGAACAGAAATGTAAGGAGTATGGTATGAAGATTAGCATCTCCAAAACTAAAGTAATGTCAGTGGGAAAGAAATATAAACGGATTGAGTGCCAAATAGGAGGAACAAAGTTAGAACAGGTGGACGGTTTCAAGTACTTAGGATGCATATTCTCACAGGATGGCAACATAGTGAAAGAACTGGAAGCGAGGTGTAGCAAAGCTAATGCAGTGAGTGCTCAGCTACGATCTACTCTCTTCTGCAAGAAGGAAGTCAGTACCAAGACTAAGTTATCTGTGCACTGTTCAATCTTTCGACCAACTTTGTTGTATGGGAGCGAAAGCTGTGTGGATTCAGGTTACCTTATCAATAAGGTTGAGGTTACGGATATGAAAGTAGCTAGGATGATTGCAGGTACTAGTAGATGGGAACAATGGCAGGAGGGTGTCCACAATGAGGAAATCAAAAAATCAAAGACAAACTGGAAGTGAACTCTATAGATGTAGCAGTCAGGGCGAACAGGCTTAGATGGTGGGGTCATGTTACACGCATGGGAGAAGCAAGGTTACTCAAGAGACTCATGGGTTCAGCAGTAGAGGGTAGGAGGAGTCGGGACAGACCAAGGAGAAGGTACCTGGATTCAGTTAAGAATGATTTTGAAGTAATAGGTTTAACATCAGAAGAGGCACCAATGTTAGCACTGAATAGGGGATCATGGAGGAATTTTATAAGGGGGGCTATGCTCCAGACTGAACGCTGAAAGGCATAAACAGTCTTTAATGATGATGATGATGATGATGATGATGATGATGATGATGATTAAGTAAAGGACTATATAAACAGCTGGTTTTAAGAAACCAGTTGTATAGAAGCAGGCAATCTGCAGTGTTGCAGCAAGGAGTTTAAATAATTCAGCTAAATCTTGACTTGAATATAACCAGGTAGTTGCAGTTAAGAAAAATCGCAAGGTATTTGACGTAACACAAAAAGTAATTTTGTGGCTCACAATATGCAGTCTTAATCATTACTTAAACTGTTACTTGTAGTAGAGATTGTTTTGTTGTACTTTGCCAACTCGCAACTGTGCAGTCACCCTCTGAACTAAACTAGTCGTCATGCTACATCACAGATCATTCTGCCATCACAATTCTCTTTCTTAGAAAAAGGAAGGGAGCTGTGGTGATCATGTAAATACATCCTCTTGTAATGCATTGTCATTACAAAATATCTACAAAGAATGGAGAATGGTTTAAATGTTGGTGCTCGGAATACATTCTCTCATATTGCTTCTCATTGTTTAACTGAAACTACCCATCCATGAGCGTGTGAAACATACTTTTTGCCAACTTATGTACTCTAAAAGGACTGGCGCCCTGTTTGGTACCACATGTTCTGTATCTCAACCAGAGGGAACGTACTTGCTACTCTTCATATATGTTTTCATGAGTTTCTCATTGTATCTAATAGAAAGTGAGGTACATTTATACCTGACCCATGTAGTTTCCATGTATTACATAATTTTATTACAAATTCTTTCTTTTAATGCTCTTATTAAGAGTTGTGCATTTTTGTGCAGAAATTTGTAAGAATGCTCAATGTTGAATGCAGAAGTATCAGATTTTTCATGTAATGTAGCTACAGGCAGTAGTTGTAAGGAGGACATGTGTTCCTTTGGATGTATTGTCTGCAGTCTGTTTTGTCATCTCTCTCATTCTTTGTACACGTCTTGTGAAGAGTGTGACCACACAAACTATATGTAAGCTAGGAAGGTAAGGAAAGGGTGGGTTGGTTGTAATTAAACATTATTAGTTGTTGCAAAGCAAAGCTCACTGTAGCTCAACCAAGCGAAGTGTGCGTCTGACAAGTGTATGCTGTGTCATAAGGTATGAGAGATAGACAAGGGTAGTTAGCTGCTCAGGACAAATGGGAAGTAATGCAGTCACTTGTCAGCTGAAACGGAATAAAATTATCTAAGGAACAAAAGTGTTTTGAGAGTATTGAAGATGATACTACATTGAGAAATTGGTACATGTCTGTACATTGTAAAGCAAAAATTAAATACTTCATTCCTGACTTCACACATTGTTCTGTTGCATGCTCACAGTTTATTTAGCATAACTAATTGTACTGGTCCGTTGAGACTTTAGGGAATCATTTTGCGTGGTAAAATTCTATAGTGCTGCTTTGCTTAATGTCTTGCATCAACATTTGTAGACTTCAGAAAGATTGTAAAACAATATGTACTGGTAGGTCTTAATATAAATATTGTAATGTTGGTATTGTTTGGAATGCCCTTTGGGAGTTCAAGCTCCCATTGGTGTAGATTAGATTAGATTATCAATCACTCATGTGTTTACCCTTCCATTTATTTTCTACTTAAAATGTCAGCCTTTCCTGTAGCCTTTTAAAAGATCTAAATAAATTTAACTAATGTAACATATCACTAACTCTCTATGGTTTTATATTAAGAGAGGATGATTTCAATACACATTTTCCAATACAATCCTATAATTTTGTGGAAATGCTCCAACAAATACTAGAGTGATTCCTTGCCCTCTCTTTTTTTCCCCATTGCAGGTAAGAATTACATTCAGTGTGAGGAGAGAGGAAGGAAAATCTTTACAAGTCTGCTCACATGAGTTGGCTTGTGATCACTCCACGGCACTGAGCAACTGACTGGCTGATGGCAGCATATAGTGGGGAAAGGAGGATTGAGGTGAACGAGTGGTTGAGGATAAGGGAGGGGAGAAATTACCTACAGGATTCCCCTAGGGTCAATCTTGAGTTTTGCTGTAGTTTCTCGAATATGTAAATGTTCTTACATCTATTATGCAATAAGCAAAATTATTTCTTTTTGAATATGGCTCTGGCATTGTAATCAATCCAAGCATACAAACAACAACACAGTAAATGTTAGTCTTCTCAAAAGTATCACTGACTGGTTGTCTGTGAATTGTTTCACCCTCAATTCTAAAGACACAACATATTCTGCTCTCTGCATCTATGGTTACTACACCAATGGTGAGTGTTAACACATGGCGAAGAAATAATAAATAGGGCGGAAACTGCCAAATTCTTACGTCTTCATATCAGTGAGAATATAAACTGGAAAAAGCACCATTTTTGGAACTCCCCAACCAGTTTAGTTCAACCACATTTGCACTTTAAATCATTGCACATCTTAGGGGATAGACAAATCAGTAAGTTGACAAATTTGCCATATTTTCATTCAATAATGTCATATGGAATAATGTTCTGGTATAACTCATCTTTCAGGAAAAAAATTTTCATTCCTCAAAAATGTGCTGTAAGAATAATATGTGGTGTTCAGCCACAACTATCTTGTAGACATGTTTAAGGAGTCAGGCATTCTGCCTACTGCTTCACAGTACATTTATTCCTTGATGAAGTTAGTAGTAGATAATCCATTGCAGTTAAAAAGGAACAATGACGTTCATAAATGCAATATGAGAAGAAAAAAGGTGTTCGTTACTCTACAGTTAGGTGTTAGGTTGATCTTAGCACCAATCACAGTGCTGCAACTAAAGATTTTGTTAACTTCCCAATGGTATAAAATGTCCTCAATATAAGAATTTCTATTATTGTAATGTGTAAAAGGTGATTTGTAGGAACTCGTGCATAACTGTATATTTAATAAAAAATTAAAAAAATCCTTACATGAAGTAGATTCGCATATTGGGACTCTACAGTGATTCAGCTGTTTGCAAGATGGAAATTTGTGCTAGACTGAGACTCGAACCTGGATTTCCTGCTTATCACAGGCTGTTGCCTTAACCACTTCACCTGTTGGAGCACACCTCCAGGACCAATCCAGACTCCATACATTACTTGGTCACAACCTTATGCTCACACAGTTCGTGATGCATGCACAGGGAAGGAAGAGATACTGGGACTGACATTTACAGCTGTTGTAAACACTATGAAATAGATTTGCATATTGTGACTAAATATTGAAGTCAGGTGTATGCGATACGTGAGGTAATCAGATTTTGCGAGCATAAGGGTTGTGATTGTGTGCCATGTGGAAGTTTGGATCAGTCCTGGGGGTATAATCAGTGGTTAAGTTGACCACTCACAGTAAGTGGGAAACCAGGGTTCGAGTGCTGGACAGGCACAAATTTTCAAGTGTTAAAAAAAGCTGACATCAGTATATAGTCCCAATATGCGAATCTGTTTCACAATGTTTGCCACAGCTTTATTTGTCAGTGACAGTGTTTGTTCTTTCAAACATTTTGTGAACACACACACACACACACACACACACACACACACTCTGTGATCAATCAGTGATGATGAAAAATCTAGATTAATGTTCAGCATGTAGCCATATTTGCAAATTAATTCATAATATGAACACAAAATGTCCTGTTCCACACCATTACGATTTATGCAAATGATCCATGTAACATGAAACTAACTAACTTGGAGAAATTAGCTGTCTACTGCACAAAGAGTGTTTCATCTTAAACTCCAGAATGCAGTCATGCATTTCCGAAATTGATGTGTTCTTATCCTGCAATGTAAAATTCAAGACATCCACAGAGGAAGGTCAGTTTGCGATTCACCATTAATTTTTTGTTTCTTCTGCTGGTATAACACTCATCATCATCATCATCATCATAACACTCATATCCATAAATATATCTACTTCCCCATGAAATTTAAAAAAATCTCACAAGGACTTTACCTCAACTCAGCCAGCGTATATCACCATAAATGTTTGCCATGTCCTCCAAAAAGGCTTGGAACTGGCGATGTTTGAGAACATGACTGTGGATGAAATTTGTTGTTTGAATCACCACACTCACCACTTCCTTCATGTTCACACTCTTAGTACACAGATTTTCTTAGTTGAGAATGCAATGCGAAAATTTCATATGGAATTTGAGCATCGATTTTAGCAAGTGCCATGAAACCGATATTTTGGCCAATCATAGCCAGTGTGCTGTCTACCAAAGAAGTGAGATTCTTCCGATGTAGACCCATATTGTCAATACTCTCCTGCATAAACATGAGAATATCTGCCCGTGTAGTAGGGTCTTCTGTGATGATGATACCACTACCTACTGCAGGAATGGAAATTACTAGCCAAGTAACATTAGAGACATCTATGCACTCATTCAAAGAAAATACAGCAAATTTTTTTTGTAAGAACCATTATCCTACATCAAATGTATGCTATGTCTTGAATTCTGCATCAGATATTTGAATGGATGATAGACAATTTAACTTTCTGAATCTCTTCAGATCTTTGAGGAGTTATATGTTCATGTGCGGAAACTAAACATGTCTTTATAAACTCTCCTTCAGTGAAACTGTACTTAGTTGATTGTTCTTCTTGAAAACAAAATATGCATTGTGAAAATGTTGGGGAAAACTATTCAGGTGTTTAGTTCTGCTTCCTTATGATGAATACTTAATTGAGTCATGTTGCTTAACAGTGCTTTCTTTAATTCTTGCTCCTCTGCTTCTCGCTCTTCACCTTGCAAGAGTCCATAATCATTTGCCCAGAAGATATTGTAATGTCCTTATTAATTCAATTTTTTCACCGAGTTCAGAGGCTTGAAGCACAAGACACCATTGCATACCATAAACTACAGCACAATGACTGGCCCTGATTTAACACCGCTGTGGGCCATGCAAACACAAGAGGTGAGCAGGCTGCTGTTGACTGAAAATGAAATCTCATATGAGTGCAGTACCTGCCGCTAGAATGGGGAGATGGCAATATACTACATGTGGCCTACACCTGTGGTTGTATGGACAAAAAAGAGAACATTCTCTGGGATATTCTCAGGGTTAAAGAAGATTCTCTGAGAAAGTTCTCATTTGTGTATGAATAAAAAATTTGAAGCATATTCTATGCGAAGGGAGTTCCTTCTCACTATCTCACCTCTTTCTTGAGAAGGTTCTCAGTGTGTGTCATGTGGTGCATTTGACACAGAACACATGCATAATCTTAAGTTTCACGCAACTCAGTCAAACAGACAAACTATTTAGCGTACAAATGTGGATTTCGCATCAGTATGTTCTTGAAGAGTTGCATGACATTTTAGTTCTATATGCGACAGCGAATTATTGAACTGTATACTGACAGTTCACAAAAATGCATTTTCTGATGATTTCACCAAATTTTAGACATGCTGGAAACCTTTTTTTTTAAATTGAAGTTAGGTGGACACACGGTGTGAGATAAAACTTAAGAATACATCATATTTCATCTCATGGTGTGAGATAAATCTTAAGAATACATCATATTTCATCTACTCCAAAACTGTCCGCCCCCGGTAGCTGAGTGGTCAGCATGACAGACTGTCAATCCTAAGGGCCCGGGTTCGATTCCCAGCTGGGTCGGAGATTTTCTCCACTCAGGAACTGGGTGTTGTGTTGTCCTCATCATTATGATTTCATCCCCATCGACGCACAGGTCGCCGAAGTGGCGTCAAATCAAAAGACCTGCACCAGGCGAATGGTCTACCCGACGGGAGGTCCTAGTCACACGACATTTCCATTTCCATACTCCAAAACTGACAAGTTTTCTAACATGAAATAAAAGATTGGTTAAATATGACTCCAAATGATCCGCTGGTGGGTCGTGTGCTTATGGGTCACCTGTGTGGTTTTGTTCCTGCCCCCCCCCCACCCCCATCCCCGCCCCCCGTGAACCATGGACCTTGCTGTTGGTGGGGTGGCTTGCGTGCCCCAGCAGTACAGATAGCCGTACCGTAAGTGCCACCACAACGGAGGGGTATCTGTTGAGAGGCCAGACAAGCGTGTGGTTCCTGAAGAGGGGCAGCAGCCTTTTCAGTAGTTTCAGGGGCAACAGTCTGGATGATTGACTGATCTGACCTTGTAACACTAACCAAAACAGCCTTGCTGTGCTGGTACTGCGAACGGCTGAAACCAAGGGGAACTATGGCCATAATTTTTCCTGAGGGTATGCAGCTGTACTGTATGGTTAAATGATGATGGCGTCCACTTGGGTAAAATATTCCAGATGGGCGGGGACTACTCAGGAGAAAAACTTGGCATTCTACGGATCGCACACGCACATGAGAGAGAGAGAGAGAGAGAGAGAGAGAGAGAGAGAGAGAGAGAGAGAGAATACAAGTTTCGGACAAAAGTAGGCAACTTTAGAACAGATGGAACATTATGGTTAGAATCTCAGATTTTTTTTTATCTCATGACAATGTTGGCAGTACATCATTAGAGGACAGGGTATTGGCATAGAATGCAGACCTGCTCAGTCAGCTGTAAACTCCTGTAATGCTGTGTTGAAGTGGGTCTTACAAATTAAAAAAAAATCAAAATTATTTATGAAGATTTTGTGATTAATTGTACTAATATGTACAAGTGCTGTCATGAGTGTAAACCTAGCAGAACGAACGTTCATGGTGAACAAAGAAGTGGGGATACATCGATTGTAACTGATGAGATAGTGAAGATGATCGAAGAAATGATTCGTGGTGACTGTCGATTGACTGTGTATGAGGTGAACACAATGTTTCCATAAATTTCCATATCTGTTTAGTACGAAAGCATTATTTAAACACGTGGTTTTTGAAAATCGTGAGTTACGTAGTTCCTTGACTCTGATGTGACTTGTGAGAAAATTGACTGTTGCACTACACCCCTGAGATGAAGAGACAATCGGTGCAGTGGCCACATGGGTCAATCCATAACAAGTGGTTCAGCAGTGGTTGCTTGACCATTTTGGGGGGGGGGGGGGATGAATTCCCTCATATTTGGGGGATTCAAAAATGTTTAAAAAAATTTCTTTGATGGTTATCGTTTAGAAACAGTGGCCATTTTTGTTTCAGGCTAAAAACATTCTTTTGCATTTACAAGCATGTGCAGTTTTTTTAAACTATTTAGCAATGGGTTGCCCCAGACCTTTCAATTAAGAAGCATTTAGTTAGCACACACACTGGACTACAAATTCAAACCATCATCCTAGCCAAATGTGTTTCTTAATATATTTGTAATGCCTCAAAGTTATTGGTCATAAATTAAAGAAACTCAATTTTTGCCCAGTATTCTTTCAAAGAAAGAGTAATTTCTTAGCTTTAATAAGTATTGTGCTATTACACTACATAGTATAGTTACTTTTTATAGTATCAATTGGTGAGAAGCTACATTAAAAAAAAGGACACTATTTAAAAAAGAAATTATTCAGATAGTGAGGGGAGACGAAAATTTAATAGTCATGGGTGACTGGAATTCAGTAGTAGGAAAAGGGAGGGAAGGAAACGTAGTAGGTGAATATGGATTGGGGCTAAGAAATGAAAGAGGAAGCCGCCTGATAGAATTTTGCACAGAGCATAACTTAATCATAGCTAACACTTGGTTCAAGAATCATAAAAGAAGGTTGTATACATGGAAGAAACCTGGAGATACTGACAGGTTTCAGATAGATTATATAATGGTAAGACAGAGATTTAGGAACCAGGTTTTAAATTGTAAGACATTTCCAGGGGCAGATGTGGACTCTGACCACAATCTATTGGTTATGAACTGTAGATTAAAACTGAAGAAACTGCAAAAAAGTGGGAATTTAAGGAGATGGGACCTGGATGAACTGATTAAACCAGAGGTTGTAGAGAGTTTCAGGGAGAGCATAAGGGAACAATTGACAGGAATGGGGGAAAGAAATACAGTAGAAGAAGAATGGATAGCTTTGAGAGATGAAGTAGTGAAGGCAGCAGAGGGTCAAGTAGGTAAAAAGACTAGGGCTAGTAGAAATCCTTGAGTAACAGAAGAAATATTGAATTTAATTGATGAAAGGTGAAAATATAAAAATTCAGTAAATGAAGCAGGCACAAAGGAATACAAACGTCTCAAAAATGAGATCGACAGGAAGTGCAAAATGGCTAAGCAGGGATGGCTAGAGGACAAATGTAAGGATGTAGAGGCTTATCTCACTAGGGGTAAGATAGATACTGCCTACAGGAAAATTAAAGAGACCTTTGGAGAAAAGAGAACCTCTTGTATGAATATCAAGAGCTCAGATGCAAATCTAGTTCTAAGCAAAGAAGGGAAAGCAGAAAGGTGGAAGGAGTATATAGAGGGTCTTTACAAGGGCGATGTACTTGAAGACAGTATTATGGAAATGGAAGAGGATGTAGATGAAGATGAAATGGGAGGTATGATACTGCGCGAAGAGTTTTATAGAGCACTGAAAGACCTGAGTCGAAACAAGGCCCCCGGGAGTAGACAACATTCCATTAGAACTACTGATAGCCTTGGGAGAGCAGCCCTGACAGAACTCTACCATCTGGTGAGCAAGATGTATGGGACAGGCGAAATACCCTCAGACTTCAAGAAGAATATAATAATTCCAATCCCAAAGAAAGCAAGTGCTGACAGATGTGAAAATTACCGAACAATCAGTTAAATAAGTCATGGATGCAAAATACTAATGCGAATTCTTTACAGACGAATGGAAAAACTGGTAGAAGCCGACCTCGGAGAAGATCAGTATGGATTCCGTAGAAATATTGGAACAGTGGAACACGTGAGGCAATACTGACCCTACGACTTATTTTAGAAGCTAGATTAAGGAAAGGCGAAACCACGTTTCTAGCATTTGTAGACTTAGAGAAAGCTTCTGACAATGTTGACTGGAATACTCTCTCTCAAATTCTTAAGGTGGCAGGGGTAAATTACAGGGAGCGAAAGGCTATTTACAATTTGTACAGAAACCAGATGGCAGTTATGTCGAGGGACATCAAAGGGAAGCAGTGGTTGGGAAGGGAGTGAGACAGGGTTGTAGCCTCTCCTCAATGTTATTCAATCTGTATATTGAGAAAGCAGTGAAGGAAACAAAAGAAAAGTTCAGAGTAGGTATTAAAATCCATGGAGAAGAAATAAAAACTTTGAGGTTCGCTGATGACATTGTAATTCTGTCAGAGACAGCAAAGGACTTGGAAGAGCAGTTGAACGGAATGGACAGTGTCTTGAAAGGAGGGTATAAGATGAACATCAACTAAAGCAAAACGAGGATAATGTAATGTAGTCGAATTAAATTGGGTGATGCTGAGGGAATTAGATTAAGAAATGACACACTTAAAATAGTAAAGGAGTTTTGTTATTTGGGGAGCAAAATAACTGATGATGGTCAAAGTAGAGAGGATATAAAATGTAGACTGGCAATGGCAAGGAAAGCATTTCTGAAGAAGAGAAATTTGTTAGCATTGAGTATAGATTTAAGTGTCAGGAAGTCGTTTCTGAAAGTATTTGTATGGAGTGTAGCCATGTATGGAAGTGAAACATGGATGATAACTAGTTTGGACAAGAAGAGAATAGAAGCTTTCGAAATGTGGTGCTACAGAAGAATGCTGAAGATTAGATGGGTAGATCACATAACTAATGAGGAGGTATTGAATAGGATTGGGGAGAAGAGAAGTTTGTGGCACAACTTGAGTAGAAGAAGGGATCGGTTGGTAGAACATGTTCTGAGGCATCAAGGGATCACCAATTTGGTATTGGAGGGCAGCATGAAGGGTAAAAATTATAGAAGGAGGCCAAGAGATGAATACACTAAATAGATACAGAAGGATGTAGGTTGCAATAGGTACTGGGAGATGAAGAAGCTTGCACAGGATAGAGTAGCATGGAGAGCTACATCAAACCAGTCTCAAGACTGAGGACAACAACATAAAAAAAACAAAAAACGGATTTTTAAATTTTTGTTTCATTTTGTGGCCTACAATGTCTTTGTTAGTGGACAAAGTAAAAATCTGAAAATTGCTTACTTAATAGACCTTTGTGATACCAATCTTAAGTGTAAATTTCAACTTTGAGATTCAGTGGGAAGTTACAAATAAAACATCAATTTGAGTCAAAAATGCATTTCTTAATATGTGGAATATCTGGACTCATGGTTAAAGTATATCAGTTACATATTTTAAATCTAGGCCTATCTAAGACAACTTTTGTTTAATGAGGCAACTAATTACTTACCTTAATGAACATTGGCTTACATCTGACAATATTAAAATTCTTAGTAAAATTGAAAATTTAGAATCGGCGAACAGTAGGCGAGAGAAGTAATATGGAGGCTCTTGCATACCTACTCATTCTGATATACAATATGAGATAAGAAATGATTTTATCAGTTGGATGCAGAGTGTATATTTGAGAGCTGCTGTGTCAGGTAGAGAGACCTAAATGTTGAAGTAGTTTCTATTTATAGAGTGCCCGAGAAAACTACAGTGCAAGCTTTTCTGATGAAATTTCATTGCCTGCTTGAAAAACGTAATAAACGAAGAAGATAGTAACAGCTGCTGATTTCAATATTAATACCGTAGTTGAAAACAGTGACATGTCCAAATTCATTGACTTAATAAAAAAACTTTGGCTTCAAAATAACTTCATGCAACCCACTAGAGTTAATACACAGTCAGCTACCTGTGTTATAATATCCTAAAAAATTATGTATTTGAAGACATTTACAAATTTTGCATGGATTTAGGAATCCAGACCACTCTTATATTATTCATTGAACTACCAAAAATTAAGAAAGAAATTTCATGTAACAAAAGCCGCATGAAAAGGAACTTCAATGAAAAAATTCAGTTACATGTGGAAATAAGTTGAGAGGTTGAATGGCCTTACAACAGCTGTATTTCGAGTAAAAGTAATTTTAATAATTTTTTTAAATAGCTTTCTTGAAATATTTAATGAAACTTTTCCACTTAGAACCTTATACAACAAAACGACTAATAAACTTAAATAGATAACACAGGGTATAAAAATTTCTAGTCCCAGGAAGAGGAAACTCTACAATGAACTGAAATATAATAAAAGCAGACTTTTACTGAGTATGTTCACCATTATAAAGCTATATTTAAAAATGTTGTGAAGGCAGCGAAACAAATGACAAATAACAAGTTCATTGTGCAACATAAAAGTAAAACAAAACCAATGGGGTCTGTTGCCAAATCAGAGTTAGGTGTTGGAGTTAGTACTAATGAAATATATAGGATTAAAGTAGATGAAAGCTTTATTGTAAATTCGGCTCAAACATCTGTGTGTTTAAATGAATTCTTCATAAACGTGCCAAAGTCAGATGTTGATGTAACAGAGTATCAGAGTAAAGTAAATCCCTGTGGGATCCAACATGAAGTTGAGTATCTTACAGATTTAAAAAAAAAATCACAGTAAAGGATGTGGAAAATGTTACATTATCATTAAAAAATGAAAGCTCTGTTGGGTGGGGTGGGATACCCTCTTAAGTGATTAAAACAATGTGCACATCCCCTAACTAAAATATTCAACCAGACTTTTGAACAGGGATGCTTTCCCGTTGTTTCGAAGTATGTCAAAGTCATACCTCTGTTCAAGAAAGGGCTGAGGGAAGATATGGGAAACTGTCGGCCTATTTCTATTCTTCCAGTCATGTCAAACGTGTTAGAGAAAAAGCTGCAAATCAGATCAAAAACTTTATTGTAAAAAATGTTATTATAAGTAACGAATTTGGACTTCAGCCAAGTAAGGACAATTAGGATGCAGTGAATAACTTTATTGAAAAGATAAGCAAATCATTAGATCATAGGAGTAAAGTTGCAGATATCTTCTGTGAACTCACAAAAGCATTTGACTCCGTGAACCATGACTTGCTTATCTACAAATTAGACAAATATGGTGCTAAGGACAATGCTCTGAATTGCCTAACCTCATACTTACACAACAGAAAACAAAGGGTAACTATCACCTCAGATGCAGTAAATTATTATTCTAAGTGCCTCAAGGAACCATTTTGGGGCCAATCCTGTTCCTATTCCACGTAAATGACTTGCCCATAAATATAAATTCCCCATCAGTTCTGTTTGGAGATGATACTTCTGTTTTAACTGAAGATGACGATGCAGAAAAAATACAGTGTTTCATAGCAAGCACACTGTATACCTTGGAAAACTGGTTCCCGTTAAATGGGTTGAAACTGAACATAGCAAAAACCCATGTGGTGCATTTCAAAACCAAACATTCAAAGTGTGTGGAACTTATAACAATCAACCTATGAAAGAAGTTGACATGGTCAAATTCCTGGGGCTAAATGTGAACAAGAACTTAAGCTGGAATATGCATATTGACTTCCTATCAAATAAACTAAGCAGTTTTGCGTTTGCAATGCAAATACTAGCAAATTCCACTAACTCAGGTACACAAAAAATTGCTATTCTTAGTTATTCTGAATCTGTCATTAGACATGGGATAATTTTCTGGCAAAGTTCATGTAGTGTATCTCGAATACTTAAACTGCAGAAGAAAATTGTCTGATATGTCTACTGCACAGCAATCAATCTTGTTGTCCATTATTTTGGAAACTACAAATCTTAACTGTTCCCTCCGTATATTTAAGAAATTATAATCTTCGTACACAGGAGACAAAAACTATTTGAGGAGAATCATTTTAACCGTACGTATAACACCAGAAATAAAAATAATTCTATGCTGCCCATACACCAGTTGAAATTATACTGAAGAGCCAAAGATACTGTTACACCAGCCTATAAGGACCCCGGCAGGCATGCAGAAGCACTGCAGCACGACGTGGCATGGACTCAACTTATGTCTGAAGTAGTGCTGGAGGGAATTGATACTATGAATGTTGTAGGGCTGTCCATAAATCTTACAAGAGTATGAAGGGGTGGGGATCTCTTCTGAACAGCACGTTGCAAGGCATCCCAGATATGTTCAATAATATTCGTGTCTGGGGAATTTGGTGGCCAGTGGAAGTGTCTGATACTCAGAAGAGTGTTCCTGGAGCCACTCTGTAGCAACTCTGGACGTGAGGAGTTTCGCGTTGTCCTGCTGGAATTGCCCAAGTCCTTCTGAATGCACAATGGACATGAATGGATGCAGGTGATCAGACAGGATGCTTACTTATGTATCACCTGTCAGTGTTGTATCTAGACGTATCAGGGGCCCCATATCATGCCAACTTCACATGCCCCACACCATTACAGAGCCTCCACCAGCTTGAACAGTCCCCTACTGAGATCCATGGTCCATGGATTCATGAGGTTGTGTCCGTACCCATACACTTCTATCTGCTCGATACAATTTGAAACTAGACTCTTCCAACCAGTCAACATGTTTCTGTTTCTAGTCATTGACGGTCCAATGTCGATGCTGACGGGCTGAGGTGAGGTGTAAAGATTTGTGTCATGCAGGCATCAAGGGTACATGTGTGGGCCTTCCAACTCTGAAAGCCCATATTGATGATGTTTCATTGGATGGTTTGCGCTCTGACAATTGTTGATGGCCCAGCATTGAAATCTGCAGCAATTTGCGGAAGTGTTGCACTTACGTCACGTTGGAACAATTCTCTTCATTCATCATTGGTCCCGTTCCTGCAGGATCTTTTTCTGGCTTCAGTGATGTGGGAGATTTGATGTTCCTGATATTCACGCTATACTCATGAAATGGTTGCACAAGAAAATCCCCACTTCATCGCTACCTCAGAGATGCTGTGTCCCATCTCTCGTGCGTCGATAACGAGGGTGGTTTGAAAAGTTCTTGGAATCAGGTCAGTGCTAGCGCAATGAGTTATTCATGTGATAGTCATCGGACTGTTACCTGTAAATGTGTGCCACGTCAGTGCTCTTGGAAGAGAGCTGTGTCAGTGACGTAGCTAAGTTGTTCCCGCATTGTGATTTGCGTAGATGGAAAAAATCAAGATTCGAGCAGTGATTAAGTACTTTGTAAAGAAAGTTATGAAAGCAAAGAACATTCATACCTATTTCCAGAATACACTGGGGGAATCTGCTCCTTCATATATTTGCCGAGTGGACAGATGAATTTAAATTTTATCGGGTGAGCTTAGATGAAACTTGGGTGCACTACTATACCCCAGAGACAAAACAACAGTCAAAGCATTGGGAACATGCTGATTGTCCGCCACCAAAGAAAGCTGAGACAATTCATTTGGCGGGAAAGGTCATGGCATCAGTGTCCCGGGATGCAAAGAGGATTCTGTTTGTATATTATCTCCCCACTGGGTAAACAGTTACTGGAGAATACTATGCTAACCTCCTGGACAAATTGCAACAAAAGATACAGTTAAAAGGCCAGTTTTAGGAAGGAAGAAAGTCGTCTTCCATAAAGACAATGCGCGCCCACACACCTGGTGTCGACAAGGCAAAATTACATGAACTGAGGTACAAATTGTTGCCACACCTGCCTTATTCACCTGATATGGCTCCGTCATACATCCATCTCTTCTCAAAACTGAACATTTTTCTTAGTGCATGAAGATTCACTTCAAACGAAGAATTGGTAGCTGGAATGGACAACTATTTTGCAGGCCTGGAGGAATCTCATTTTCAAGATGGGATCAAGGCACTGGAACATCGTTGGACCAAATGCATTTATCTACAAGGAGACTACACTGAAAAATAAAAAAAAGTTTTAATGATGTAAATACTTTCTCTCTATTATGTTCCAAGAACTTTTCACACCACCCTCGTATAAAACCATGTTCAAACTTACTTAAATCTTGATAACCTGCTGTTGTAGCAGTAATAACTGATCTAACAACTGCGCCAGACACTTGTTGTCTTACATAGGCTTTGCCGACCGCAGTGCCATGTCTTGCCTGTTTACATATATCTCTGTATTGGAATATGCATACCTATACGGATTTGTTTGGTGCTTCATTTTATATGAATGAACTCCACAGTATATTGGGATGACAATATACTAGAAGTTAATGGGCAAAAAAAATATTTAATATTAAATCAGGAATTTTAAAAATGAGGCTACAGCAGATTCTGTGAGAGAAATGCTGCTGTTCAATAGAATAATTCATAGAGGATGAAATAATTTGAGCAGGGGGTAATTAAGTCTAAGACTTTATTGTATGTGTGTACAACAAAATTGTGTTATTACTATGATGCTGTTTAACATCAGTTGTTCTTTGTTTATGGTGAAATTTTACCACAATTTGACGTCCCGTGCCCGAATCAAATGATTCAGATTATGTTTGTTATGAGACAGATAAAAAAAGTTATCTTGTTTGTCCCCTTATTTTTTTTTCTTTTTTTTTTTCTATGTTGTTCATTGAACAACAGAGACATTTCTTCACTCTGTTTTGGCATTGAATTGAAAGTTCGTCCAGTCACAGTTGTAAATTCCAGGGGAGATAGCTTCTTCAGTACATCTTAATACCTCTTGACAGGCATCCAGATTTGATTCTTTCCAACTTTTTTGAAGAAGCTACTTGATCAATTTCGGCAAGCCACCACTGTTTGCCATAAACACAGACCACTGTGTCCTCATTTTGATGTGTCAGTGGTACAAGTTTTCCATATTGATGTTCACTATCAGGGGGTGTGATGTGAACTCGTACAATAATATGTTGCTTGACTGAGATATAAAACAGTGAAAAGATCAGATACGTTTAATCTTTTGACTAGTGTGGAATCTTTTTCTCCAAGACACTGGTGTACAGTTTTTTGTATTTCCTCACATTTTGCAAAAACATAGGTAATCCCTTTACCTGTAGTTTAAAGAATTTGAACATTTCCTGAAGTGTCAAGATCTGGTTCTCATAGGTCCGCTGTAGACTAGCATTTGTGACAGCTCACTTTGTTGTATCCCTGGTGCCATCACACACATCCTTCCCATGGCATAATGCAAAAAAGTGCAATTCTGCATAAAGTCCTTGGTCTTCTTTGCGAAAACAGATGTTGAGTTTTTTCTGTTTTTATATTGACTTGCAGCACCATCAGAGATGTAGATCAGTTTGTTTATTGAAGGGGTGGTGCTGTTTTATGTAGTTTGTTTGTTAATTGCAGTTAAGAAGTGTGCACTGCTGTAGCATTACGTTCAAGATAGTCACTTAGGACACAAAAACTATGACTCATTTATCTTGATCATTATAATCCATGAGGATCTCCTCAGCATGGATCTATGGAACGAAAAACAAATCTAATCTAATCTAACTCAAATGGATGGCCTATGGCTTGTTTGTTCACCCAGCGGTGCCCTTGTACTTCATCATCAACAATGAAGGAATAGTTTTCAGAAAAGTAGGCAATGACTAAGCATTACTCAAATGCCAATGTTTGCTTTTTGTCTTTCAGAAATTTATCTTTACCTTTAGCTTCGGCATTTAAATGATGCGTTTTGAGGTTTTCAAGGTTAGCTGCCAACAATTCAAAACACTCTTCTCGTGGTTTTGTAATTATGATGATTTCCGTTCTGACTTGTCACCCATTATTTGTATTCTATATTGTTAGGCATCAAATCGTCTTCCTCCGATTCTTCAAACGTGTCAAGTAAAGCCTGTTTGCCTGGACAGTCTAGACATCTTCCCATGATCATACAGTTGTAACAGTCAATATTGTAAACCAGAACCTCCAAAAGGTCTTTATATCAGCTGTAAGATTGACCCCATCTATTATCATCTTTACATTCTAGTGATACAAACAAACAGAAACATTATGGGTGACAGATGCCTCTGCAACAACACATTTTGAACTGAAATCGCAAAATTTTGACCTTCCAATTTTAATGTCAGGATTTTCATTTTTGAATTCAGTGAATAGTTCATTAAAATTGCACAATATTAAAGATTTTTGTCTCTGAAACATAGTACCATTTTCCTTTACAGAAAAGCAGTCTTTTTTTGGCTGGCATCAAATGCTGTTATTGTTATCTTCATAAAACCTAATAATCTTTTTGAATGTGTTTTCATATTTGAAATTAGATGCATTTTTCTTTTGTAGTGCAGGTAATATTCCCAGCTCTTTTACTAACTACCTTGCTAATGTAACCAAATTTTCTGACACATTAAAATTCATCACAAACTTTTGCTCAACTCCAAGAATTTGGTGGTAAACCAATAATTTCAACTTGATCCTCTTTGTTTGAAATATGACATTTAGTGTTTAGCTCTTCTATCAAATCATCATATTCGGTCTGAGAATTTTTAGAACTTCCATCTGGTTTAGTGCAACTTTCCTTTTAAATAAAGCTTCCAAATTAATTTTGACTGTATTTGCCACCTTCGCAGTTTTTGCACCCAGTGCAAAAGGTCTTCCTTCCGTAGAATAACATGTTGGGAACAATGATTTTCCAGGTATTATATTGATAAAAGGACTTTCCTATTTACAATAATGATCAAACCTGATTTCTCTGAAACCTTTTGTTATAGCCTTCTTATGTTTCTTAAAAGGGTCCAAGCATGACTGGCCAAAAAGGTGATGAATTTTTTTAAGTATTTAATATTTAATTCAACGCAAACAGCCTTGCTGCAATGGTACACTGATTCCTGTCAGATCACCGAAGTTAAAAAAGCGCTGTCGGGCTTTGCTAGCACTTGGGTGGGTCAATGTCCAGGTCTCTGAATGGGGAGGGGGGGAGATGCTAAAACCTTGTGTGACAAATTGAGGAGCTACTTGATTGAGAAATAGTGACACCAGTCATGAAAACTAAAATGGTCGGAAGAGTGTTGTGCTGACTGCATGTAAATGTATTAGTGGTGCCTAAGGACTGAGGATGACACGGCAGCGGGTTGATACTGTTGGGCCTTCATGGCCTGTTTGGGGGGTGTTTGTTTGTATTTAATTTTAGAATACTTACAAGTTGAGTTAACCTATGAGCTAACTCATAACTGAAACAACACTTCTTCTTCTTCACAGTAATCTTCAATTAAAGTAATGTCTTTAGGAAACACTCCATACAGTTTTATAGCAAGCTTCATTAATAAGAACACTGAGACTCCATTGTTAAAGTGGACCCTTCAAGAGCTTGTTGTTAACTGAGTGTGAATGAACAGATGCTGGTGGTAGGGGAAGGCAACATATAGACTTATCTGTGAGCCTTTACAGACTTGCAGATGCTGTCTGCTAGCCTGCTGAAACTTTCTGCAGGTGATTGTTTTAACAAATAATCGTTTGTTACTTAATTTGATGTGTTTTTTTGTATGTTTATATAATTGATATAATTTATTCCATTATTCCAGATATAGCAGATATTAAGAAACTATTTTTCATTCATATTAGTAATTTTTTTTCATAACTTCCCATTGAATTTCAAAGTTGAAATTTAGACTGAAGTTTGATATCATAAAGGTCCATTAAATGTATAACTTTTCAGATTTCTGTCTGGTCCTGTAACAAAGATGTTGCAGGCCAAAGAATGAAAAAATTTAAGAAATCTATTTTTTAAAATAGTGTATCTCACCATTGATAATCTATAGAAGCAACTATACTGTACTGTCTAATAGCACAAAAAATATTAAGGCTGAGAAATTATTCCATCTTTGGAAAAATATTGTTCAAAAATTGCATTTCTTTTTTTAATTTGCAATCAGTAACTTAAGCCATTACAAATATATTAAGGAATACATTCAGCTAGACTCATGGTTTTAATTTATAGTCGAGCATGCTTCTTATTTGAAAGGTCTGGGGCAACCCATTATTGAATAATTTAAAAAACTGCAGATGCTTGTAAATGCGAGAATCTGCTTGCGACCTGAAACAAAGATGGCCACTGTTTGTACATGATAACCAATAAAAATTCTTAAAAAATGGCTTTGAGACCACTAAACATTAGGGAATTCACCCAGCAATTATCAATTTTTTTTCAGGTGATCGAGCAACCAATTATTTTTTTTCCCCATACTGCTTGGTATGGAGTGACCCACATCCTTTCTTATCATCAGTGAAAAAATTCAGAACAGTTGTTTTGGCCTGAAAAATCATGCCTGCTGTCTTTAGTGAATGTAGAGGGCTCTCCTTATCACATTTTTGCCCCAGGGGAAAAACTTGATGCTGTGTGATAGTGTGAAACTCTTTAAACTACACAGAACAGTACAGAAAAAGGAATGAGGTCAGTATGCTTGCTGCATGATAGTGCACATATTCACACAGCAACAAGGCAACTTTTGGATTGCATACCGGGGACTGACCTCTGATAGGTCTTAAGCCATAAAGTTTTTGGGATCTGGAACACCGAATGGCACACCTTAAGTATACCAAATAAACTAAATGTTATCAAGGAGACAACAGATGTGTTTAGGTCATCCATGTGAGCCAACCACAGGGCTTCATTGTCCTTCGTTGGCTCTGCATTTGCCATACTTGGCTGACTTACTGTCACCTTCTGCGCTGCGAGGACTTGCCCGTCACTGTGGCTCTCGAATAACAGTAGCCCACAGTTTGTTGGACTGTCACAATCTAGCCACCCTGAGGCTGTCTTTTTACCTTCCAAACACACTACTTTTGATATCTAGATTTACATTTTATTTAAGAGGGAGGTTTTTGCCAAGCCTTCACCCTACCTAAATTTTAACTGTTCCTCGTTCCCTCCTGTGCTGCCTGTTCGACTTCGTGTTCGTCTTTTTACTGTGTGTGTTTCTCTTTGCCTTCTGCTTTTAGGCTGGAGATTTTAGTGTGTTGCAGAGTGGCTGGCTCATCCTTTTTTATCCTTGCTATCAGCCAGCCCAGGCCATCTGCTATATTCTTTTACCACCTTCTGTCACTTTTTTCCTTTCAGTCACTGTTTTCACGTTGACTCTTCCTTTCACTTTCTCCTTCTATGTGGTTACGCAGTTCATTTTACAACTTTTGTTTGTTTCCCCAATTTTAAGTAATGTGATTCATTTGGGGTATGGTTTTCGTCTGAGACCTGTGTGTCCTCGGAAAAAGGGAATGATAAACCCAGCAGTTCAGTCCCCAGACCGACCAACCAACTCTTGGATTCATTTGGTTGGGCTTTATCAACTTACTCACTCACTGTCCTGATGTAGCACCATCAGGTTTTCGTCTGCTAACCTCTTCAGAGGTGTTTATGGGTGGACCAAGGTTTCCTACTGATGGTGAGGTCCAGACTGCAATCAAACAACAGACCAAAGAAGCAATGGGAGATGTTTTTGAGAAGGTATTAGAAATATAAATTCTCACTCGCCAACCCATTGAGAACAAATGCAACAACTTTGAAAAATAGTGTGTGATGTACATAGCTAGCTTTTTAAAGGTTGTTGTAAATATATTACCTTTACAATTATGGATGTAGTTTACTCGGTCTCATGACAGTAGTCATAATTTGTAAGCAAACGGAGAGTAGGGTTTGACAAACACTATCTCTGTTTATTTATTATTATTTGTATCTTTTTTTCCTGCTCCTACATTGGTGATATGTGATTAACTACTTGCAGCATGTTATATTTTAAAGCATGACTACTCCATTTGCTTGTAGTGTGACGTAGTGAATGTCTTGCTGTGCACAGGCCAAACTGCCCCCCTCTTGAAGGAGTGCTGCTGTAATAGCATTCTTGAGGCTGCTGTTTCTCTACAGATGTAAACTGCTGCTGCACAGCTGGAATTTTGGAAGATACACTAACATCTAAACTGGAGGTACATATGAATTGAAGCTTGTTCTTCAGCTAAAACTTGTAAGCTGCTTGCGGCGTTGGTCAGTATTGTGCTTTTGCTGTAACAGCTTGTAGACACATAAGAATATTTAGGATTTCACATTGGCTGAATAGATATTGTTCACTGTTTCAAAGCATATTCTTAAGACACAGATTTTGAAGCCCTGTGACTGTAATGTCTCATGAGATGGCTTTACTCACCTCACAAGGGAACCTCCCCATCGCACCCCCCTCAGATTTAGTTATAAGCTGGCACATTGGATAGACCTTGAAAAACTGAACACAGATCAATCGAGGAAACAGGAAGAAGTTGTGTGGAACTATGAAAAAAATAAGCAAAATATACAAACTGAGTAATCCATGCGCAAGACAGGCAACATCAAGGATACTGTAAGCTAAGGAGCGCCGTGGTCCCGTGGTTAGCGTGAGCAACTGCGGAACGAGAGGTCCTTGGTTCAAGTCTGCCCTCGAGTGAAAAGTTTAGTATCTTTATTTTCGCAAAGTTATGATCTGTCCGTTCGTTCATTGACGCCTCTCTTCAGTGTAATATATTTAGTGTCTGTGTTTTGCGACCGC
The DNA here is from genome assembly GCF_023898315.1 of Schistocerca nitens. Lineage (NCBI taxonomy): Eukaryota > Metazoa > Arthropoda > Insecta > Orthoptera > Acrididae > Schistocerca > Schistocerca nitens. The sequence continues at coordinate 218,956,492 of NC_064623.1, read as the reverse complement.
ACCGCAAAACACCACGGATTACATCTCACATATTTAATGCACTCTCGTCCAAAGTAGCGAACAGTCAACTGCCAGCCAGGGAGCCTCGTTAGCAGGAATACTCTCTGTTCCGTGCGCTGTAGTCGACTGACGTCGTGTGTTTCGATGTTTTTTTAGGTGTAGTGTCCCCATACTACGGTGCAGTTACCTCGCATCGGACGGACGGACGGACAGATAATAATTGTCTGAAAAAAAGAAATTAAAATTTTCACCCGTGGGAAGACTTGAACCGAGGACCCCTCTCATTCCGCAGCTGCTCACGCTACCCACGGGTCCACGGCGCTCCTGAGCTCAGATTATCCTTGATGTTGCCTATCTTGCGCATGGACTACTCAGTTTGTATATTTTGCTTACTTTTTCATAGTTCCACACAACTTCTTCCTGTTTTCTCGATTGACCTGTGTTCAGTTTTTCAAGGCCTATGCACTATGCCAACTTACAACTAAATCTGAGGGGGGGGGGGGGGTGCGATGGGGAGGTTCCCTTGTCAGTAAGCTTCAAACAGTCCACTGCCTAATCTAAGGTAAGGCACATAGTTACTCAGCCAAGAAAAACTGACTACATTGCATGTGTCCTTAAACTGCTTCATATTTGCTTTTAAATAGCTAAAAACTCATTATAAGTTTTTGGGGTTGGATTCTCAAATACTTGAAACAGGTAAATGATGTATATCCTTAGAGTAGCAAATCTCAAAACTGCTTCCATGTACTTTACACTGAATTCAGGACTTCTGCTACTAAATCCCGATATAAACAGCCTGCGTTTTACTCGGTATTCAATATGTTACGTATGCCAAAAATGCTAAATAGTCTTTACTTAGCATATTAGTGATGTCTGTGTTGTAAGCCATAGTTAAGTCATGTTGTAAAAAAGCCTTGTTTCATTTCATCAAGATGCAGAACTTACATTAAATTTGCATGTTTTGCAACATTTTATCAAAATTGCAGGAATTACTCAATGGTCAACCGTAAAGCACTGGTATTTAAATTACAATGTCCCGTTGTACCTCATACTGTACATCTCCCAGGTGCAGAATGTGAGAATGCACTCTTCTCAGATTGAGGAATTAAAGTGATAAGTATACCTGTTCTCATATGGCTATGAAGATCTCCTAACTGATCAGTCACCAGGCTTGAATGGAATTTATGTTAACTGGCAAAATCTTATTTCCAAAATACCCTTAACTTTACTGGACCTTAAAAGTTATTCTTTCCCGGTATAATTACCGGCTGTTTTCACAATTTTTCTTTCAGTCAATTTGCATGACTTACTCAACTATAGTTCATTATGTCAAAAGTTCAGCCATTCTTAATTGCTCACAAATCTGATATTTGTTCTTCAGATATCCTTTTTATTCACTCTACAACAGTTCTAATAACATGCAAACAATTTTTGTTTGGAATTGCTGTAAATTTTGTGAGTTAAGGATGTTTCTGTAATTTCAAAATTTCAGAGGATACTGACTTGAAATTTATGTGGTAAAATCCTATATTTATAATACTGAAAGTACAAAGTTTCATTAACGTGGATTAATGAAACTGGATAAAGGGGAGTCACAGTTTGCTGTACAGCTGTTCTTCTTACTACATGTTAGCACGCTGCAGTACACGCGGTGACATGTTGCATAGTGTGGGAACGAGTCCTCTGAGGTCCTCTCCCTACAACATCTGCAGCGGCATAAAATTGCCTCTGAGACTAACTGTACTTTACTGTGCCACAATATGACTGATCGGAGCCGATGTTTCATGTTAGCATGCGTGTTCTTAAAAATTATTTACTTTTTTAATGCTGGAGTATAGAACTGAGTACTGGACTTTGTATTGCCAGGTGAAGATTTTATCATTCACTCTTTGCATGTACACACATTACATTTCACTAAGTACAATTTCATACTGTGGAAGGAAAAAAAAGAAGTGAATTTATTTTGAGTGGTTGTTCTGTGTGTTCATTACAAATAAGAATTGTCTTCTATTTTCTTCACAACAGTCTTCCCGGTAGAATTTTTGACTAGATGGCAGATTGTGATTGTCGCATGTCGACTAGGTCTTTATAGAATATATTGATTTAAGAGAAGATTAAAAAGTCTGCCATTTTTACTGATACATCTGTGTCGTGTTTGTATCTCACTACTGTGAAACTGAAGTTGCATCAGTTTACTTGTTCTATCATGGAATAAGATTAGTTAATACACCATAGAATGGAAACTCATAACAGTTGTAATTTGTATGCATGCAATTCATTAAATCCAAGAATTTTACTTTAAATATTTGTTGCACTGCATTAATATTGTTGTAATAATTTACTATGATCAAACAAAGATGAATATGTAAAATTATTCCACTGAAGAAGATTTTGAAGTCCATTTCCCTGTGTTCCATTTCCTATATTGTATAATAATGTAAGAAGTATTGTATTTGAAATGTACATGACCCTATCCAGAAAATAGGTTATTTATTTTTTTCCCCAATTTACTTTAATAGTACTAGATCTACAGTTGATAGAAAAGTGTGAATTTTGTCTATAGTCCGAATTTTATATTTCTAACAAGTAGAATACTTGTCATATTGATCTGTTTGGGATAATGATGATTATGGTTTATGTAACTGTCAATACCATTACGAAATTCATATGCATGCTTGTTGGCTAGTAATCATTTGTTACATAACTGAATTTTTCCTAGTTACATTGTGAGTCATTTTTCCACACACTCGTGCAATGAAATTTTATTTTACTTTAACATTCAGTTTTGAAGGTGGTTGGATTAACCCTGTGTTGTTTACAAACTAGGTAAAGTGGCTCAAAAGTACTGCAAAAGGAGGTCAGAAATTTGAAAGGAGGCCTATACCACGGAAAAATATAATTGTGGTAGAAGAATGCACTCTTCAGGACTACAATGAGCAACATTTTAACTTATTACGTCTTTTCCCTTGCAAGTACATTGCCTTTTGGCATAAAACTGTGTCACTAAAATAATGTACTCAGTTTTATATAATAGTATGAAAACTACTGAATTTTGTTCCAACAAAGCTGAACTTTCCTAATCAATGGTTTCATTTAAGTATTGCAGTCAGCGTTGTACAGGGGCTTGAAATTTCATAAAGACAGCTAAACAGCATGGATCAGAGCAACAATGTACATGTGAGGTGGAATAAGCATCAAGCTACTTTGATGTCTCTTTTTGGTGGTCTGTTCGACAGTGAGAGGTTAACAGACTGCACTATTAGTGCTGAGGGGCAGCATTTGAGAGCGCATAAAATAATTCTTTCAGCTTGTAGCCCATACTTAGAGGAACTGTTCACTGAAAACTCTGTGAAACATCCAGTCATTATCCTGCATGATGTAAAATATGATGTGCTTAAGGCTTTGATGGACTTCATGTACCATGGTGAAGTAAATGTACTGCAAAAGGAGTTTAGTGGTGTTCTGAAACTCTCGGAGTCCCTTCAGGTAAGGGGTCTGTCTCACAGTGGATGTATAGATGATGTCAACATACAGAAAGGGAGTGGAAGCAATGCACTATCAGTACCTCCAGAAACTCTCCCATTTCAACCTGCATCTGTGTCGTGCTTTACCCCAGCTCAAAATGAAGCAGAAGAAAAGATGCAGCCATATAGTGAATGCTATCAAACTGTGTTGTCCCAGGAAAGAAGTTCTGTGGAAGTAGACTTGGTTCCTAATCCCTTTCGAAAGTACGAAAAAAATATTAATCACTGTGGTTCTGATCAGAGAGCAGGCCGAAATGTATTCGAAGATGTTATTACTCGTGACTGTGATAGTAATTGTCGACTTCCATCTCGTCAGCAAATACTGTCTACATCAAATAACCCTACTGGTGGAGCAGCTTTCAGTCCAGCCCCCCATCATTCTGTGCGCAGTCAGTTGCAGATCTCCCGTGAAGAATTGACTTTTGATCTGATTGTTGCAGAAAAGGAACAGTTTTCAACTCCAGAAACAGTATTAATTCATCAGAAACCAGCAAGCCTGCTGCGGGTTCGGGGGTTAGAACAGGCCCGCGGTATTCCTGCCTGTCGTAAGAGGCGACTAAAAGGAGTTTCAACTGTTTCGGCCTTCCATGTGATGGTCCCCCTTGGGGTTTGACCTCCATTTTTCAAAATTCTACAGAAGTACGAGCCTTTTGGGGAAGGACGCCTTACGTGGTGTACCACTGGTCCTCAGTACACTAAGACCTTGGCACTCAGCATTGTACCGGCATTGTAACCATACCCATTATTCCTCAAATTGGGCCTAAACGCCTGATGGGTTGTACAAGTTACGCCCATAGTGCGTCCCCATCTGCACCTACGATCATGATGGACTTTCCATGGCACCAGAAATCCAGCACGGTAGCCAGCCCGTTGTGGTGGGGTCGTCATGTACCCTCTAGGTTGTAGTCCCCTGACAACACAGGGATCGTACTGCCGATACCTGAGCTGCACCCTGCCCACGTTGGCCAAGGAGTAGATGCCCGTCTTCTTGGGGCATTAGGACTCCCGGCAACGGTCATCCTGCCAGGTGGCCCTTGCTGAGGCTGGGTGGCGCCCGTGGGGAGAGCCCCTGGTCGGAGTGGGTGGTATCGGGGCGGACGTTTCGCAGATGAAACGTCAACACGTATCAGGTCGCTCTGTGGCCGAGTCTTTCAAAAGGAAAGGTACTGTTTCTAGTTCTGGTTCTCCTGCCCTTTCCCCCTTGGCCACTCCCTGGGAGGAGGGACAGGCCCGCCGGCTTGGGGCGAAGTACTTCCCCCGCTATTTGGTTTGTTCTCGAACCGATGGGAGGACGTTCGCCACCTCCAAGCCCATGTTCTTTGTTCAGCACATTGAGGACATCTTCGGGGAAATAGAGGCTCTCAGTAAGATGCGTTCGAGGTCCGTTCTTATAAAGACCACCTCCGCCACACAGTCGGCGGCGCTCCAGGCGTGCAACCGCCTAGGGGACATCCCAGTGTCCATTGTCCCGCATCTGGAACTAAATAGGACGCAGGGGGTTATTTTTCATCGGGACCTCCTGCTGCAATCTGATGAGGAGCTCAGGGCCAACCTGGAGCGCAGAGGCGTGCATTTCGTCCGGCGAGTCCAGCGCGGCCCCAAAGACCATCGCATCGACACCAGGGCCTTTATCCTCGCCTTCGAGGGGGACGTTCTCCCGGAGAAGGTAAAGGTGATGTGCTACCGGTGCGACATGCGACCTTACGTTTTGCCTCCTATGCGCTGTTTTCGGTGTTTGCGCTTTGGGCACATGTCGTCACGGTGTGAGGCTGAGCCCCTTTGTGGCGATTGTGGACGTCCTCTTCGTGAGGAACATACATGCACCCCACCACCTCGGTGCATTAATTGTCCTGGCATCCACTCGCGTAGATCCTCAGACTGCCCCGCATATCAGAAGGAGAAGAAGATACAAGAACTCAAAACTTTGGATCGGCTCTCTTATTCTGAGGCCAGGAAGAAGTATGACCGCCTCCATCCCGTGCCGTTGACCACTTCGTTTGCCTCAGTTGTGTCCACTCCTTCCGCGGTATCGTCACCCCTATCCTGTCCCCCCTCCACCTCCTCCCCCCATCCGGGGTCTCTGCCTCCGCCTCCCAAATCCCTCCCTTCCAAATCCTCCTCCCCCGTGGCCCCCACCACCTCTGCCCCAGGGGCCACCCCCCCCCCCCCCCCCCGCCCGCGCCTGAGAAGCGATCCTCTTCTCAGGCGTCCATCGGGGAAACGTTCCGGACCCCATCTTCCGAAGTCCGGCGTTCCAAAACGGACTCTGCGCGTGAGGACCTTCTTCGGGTCCAGCCCACCATCCCTGTGCCTTCTCAGACTTCCAAGAAGGCCTCCAAGAAGAAGTCTCTATCCCCCTCTCCACCCCGGCGCATTTCGTCTGACGCTCCATCCGTGAGTCGCTGCTCCCGGCCGTCCTCAGTTTCGCCGGGACGCTCTGCTGCCAGGCGCTCAGCTGGCCTCTCGTCGGCAAATGATGCTGCCCCTCCTACACAACCAGGGACAGCGGCCGCAGCTGGTGACGACTCGATGGAACAGGATCCGCCTCCCGCCGGTTGTAGCGTTGTTCCCTTGAAACCTGGCCCTCCGCAGCCGTCGAGGTGACCAGCTCTTCCCCCGTCTCGTTCCCCCTCTTTTTTGACTAGCGATGGCCTTGTTACATTGGAACATAAGAGGTATTCGATCTAATCAGGAGGAATTACAACTGCTCCTCCGCCTGCACTGTCCGCTTGTCCTTGGTCTCCAGGAAACCAAGTTGCGCCCGACTGACCGTATTGCCTTTACCCACTATACCTCGGAGCGGTATGACCTCACCCCTGTGGACAGTATCCCAGCTCATGGTGGGGTCATGTTGCTCGTTCGAGACGATGTCTATTACCATTGCATCCCATTGACCACCCCACTCCAAGCAATAGCTGTCCGTATTACTCTTTCCGCTTTTACTTTTTCAGTTTGTACCATCTACACTCCATCGTCATCTGCTGTCAGGCTGACATGATGCACCTGATGGTTCAGCTTCCCCCGCCGTTTTTATTGTTTGGCGACTTCAATGCCCATCATCCCCTTTGGGGCTCTCCTGCATCCGGTCAAAGGGGCTCACTCTTGGCGGATGTCTTCAACCATCTCAATCTTGTCTGCCTCAATACTGGCGCCCCGACTTTCCTCTCGGACTCTACTCATACCTACTCTCACTTGGACCTCTCGATCTGTTCTACCACTCTTGCCCATCGGTTTGAGTGGTATGTCCTTTCTGACACCTATTCGAGCGACCACTTCCCCTGTGTCGTTCGTCTCCTGCACCACACCCCATCCCCACATCCTTCGAGCTGGAACATACCGAAAGCTGACTGCGGACTTTACTCCTCCCTGGCGACCTTTCCGGACCATGATTTTCTCAGTTGTGACAGTCAGGTCGAATACCTCACGGCTGTTATCATCAGTGCTGCCGAACGTTCCATTCCTCATACTACCTCTTCTTAACGTCGCATTTCCGTCCCCTGGTGGAACAAGGCTTGTAGAGACGCTATCCGTGCTCGACGACGTGCTTTACGCACCTTTCGCCGCCATCCTATGTTGGCGAATTGTATTGCATACAAACGACTCCGAGCGCAATGCCGTAGAATCATCAAAGACAGCAAAAAAGCTTGTTGGGCCTCTTTCACCAGCTCCTTTAACAGTTTTACTCCCTCTTCTGTCGCATGGGGTGGCCTGCGCCGGCTGTCGGGCATTAAGGCCCACTCCTCGGTACCTGGCCTGACCTCAGGTAATGAGGTCCTCGTTGATCCTGTGGCTGTCTCCAACGCCTTCGGCCGGTTTTTCGCGGAGGTTTCAAGCTCCGCCAATTACCACCCTGCCTTCCTTCCCAGGAAAGAGGCAGAAGAGGCTCGGCGACCTTCCTTCCACTCGCTGAATCTGGAAACTCATAATGCCCCCTTTACTATGCGGGAACTCGAATGTGCGCTTGCACTGTCCCGGTCCTCTGCTCCGGGGCCAGATGCCATTCACGTTCCGATGCTGGCACACCTTTCTCCGGCGGGCAAAAGCTTCCTTCTTTGTACCTACAATCGTGTCTGGACCGGAGGTCAGGTCCCCATGCGTTGTCGTGACGCCGTCGTTGTTCCTATACCCAAACCCGGGAAGGATAGACACCTTCCTTCTAGTTACCGCCCCATTTCTCTTACAAGCTGTGTCTGTAAGGTGATGGAGCGCATGGTTAATGCTCGGTTAGTTTGGATTCTTGAATCTCGACGGCTACTTACCAATGTCCAATGCAGTTTTCGTCGCCGCCGCTCCGCTGTTGACCACCTTGTGACCTTGTCGACATTCATCATGAACAACTTTTTGCGAAGGCGCCAAACGGTAGCCGTGTTCTTCGATTTGGAGAAGGCTTATGATACCTGTTGGAGAGGAGGTATCCTCCGCACTATGCACAGGTGGGGCCTACGCGGTCGCCTGCCCCGTTTTATTGATTCCTTTTTAACGGATCGAAAGTTTAGGGTACGTGTGGGTTCCGTATTGTCCGACGTCTTCCTCCAGGAGAACGGAGTGCCTCAGGGCTCCGTCTTGAGCGTAGCCCTTTTTGCCATCGCGATCAATCCAATTATGGATTGCATTCCACCTAATGTCTCAGGCTCTCTCTTTGTCAATGACTTCGCAATCTACTGCAGTGCCCAGAGAACATGCCTCCTGGAGCGCTGCCTTCAGCGTTGTCTCGACAGCCTATACTCATGGAGCGTGGTAAATGGCTTCCGGTTCTCTGAAGAGAAGACGGTTTGTATGAACTTTTGGCGATATAAAGCGTTCCTTCCACCATCCTTACATCTCGGTCCCGTTGTTCTCCCATTCGTGGAAACAACTAAGTTTCTAGGGCTCACGTTGGACAGGAAACTGTGTTGGTCTCCGCATGTCTCTTATTTGGCAGCCCGTTGTACACGTTCCCTTAATGTCCTCAGAGTTCTTAGTGGTTAATGTCCTCAGAGTTCTTAGTGGTTCATCTTGGGGAGCGGATCGCACTGTCCTGCTTCGCTTGTATCGGTCCATAGTCCGATCGAAGCTGGATTATGGGAGCTTCGTCTACTCGTCTGCTCGGCCATCCCTCTTACGCCGTCTCAACTCCATCTACCTTCGGGGGTTACGTCTTGCGACCGGAGCCTTCTACACTAGTTCCGTCGAGAGTCTTTATGCTGAAGCTGCCGAATTACCATTGACATACCGGCGCGACATACTGCTGTGTCGGTATGCCTGCTGACTGTTGTCAATGCCCGACCACCCCTCTTACGAGTCCTTCTTCGCCGATTCTCTCGACCATCAGTACGGGTTGTATGTGTCTGCCCTGCTGCCCCCCGGAGTCCGCTTCCGTCGCCTGCTTCGACAATTGGATTTTGCCCTCCCTACCACCTTCAGAGAGGGTGAGAGCCCGACACCACCTTGGCTCCAGGCTCCGGTTCATATTTATCTCGACCTCAGCTCACTCCCGAAGGAGGGTACTCCGGCTGCAGTGTATTGCTCACGGTTTGTCGAACTTCGTGCTCGACTTGCCGGTCACACCTTTATTTATACAGATGCCTCCAATACTGTCGATGGTGTTGGTTGTGCCTTTGTCGTCGGGGCCGCCACCTTTAAATACCGGCTCCTCGACCAATGTTCGAGCTTTACGGCCGAGCTTTTTGCTCTCCATCAGGCCGTTCAGTATGCCCGCCGCCACCGCCATTCATCGTATGTACTCTGCTCTGACACACTCAGTGCTCTTCAGAGCCTTGGAGCTCCCTATCCGGTCCATCCCTTGATTCAACGGATACAGCAGTCCCTCCATTCTTTCGCTGATAATGGTTCTCCTGTCAGCTTTATGTGGGTTCCCGGACATGTAGGAGTGCCTGGGAATGAGGCTGCGGATGCTGCAGCCAAGGCTGCAGTCCTCCTGCCTCGGCCAGCCTCCCATTGTGTCCCGTCATCTGACGTTCGTGGGGATGTTTGTAAGAGGCTTGTGTCGTTGTGGTGGGATGCTTGGTCATCCCTTCAAGGAAACAAGCTCCGGGCAGTAAAACCGCTCCCAACTGCTCGGACAACCTCCTCCCGACCATCTCGGCGAGAGGAGGTCCTTCTGACCAGGTTGCGGATTGGGCATTGCCGGTTTAGCCACCGCTACCTGCTCTCCGGTGACCCAGCCCCGCAGTGCCCTTGTGGTCAAGCATTAACAGTGCGCCATGTTTTATTGTCGTGTCCCCGCTTTCGTCAATCTCGTGTTGTCCTGTCCCTGCCATCTACTTTACCGGATATTTTAGCTGATGACGCTCGAGCAGCTGCTCGTGTTCTACGTTTTATAACTTTGACTGGCTTGTCCAAAGACATCTAACCTTTTTCCTTATTTTATCTACATCTTTGTTAGGTCTTTCTGGTGTCCCCCCCTCCCCTTGAGTTTTACTAGATTCCCTGTGCTCTAACAACAGTGACTGGGCGCTAATGACCTCAGTAGTTGAGCGCCCTTAAACCCCACACACACAAAAAAAAAAAAAAAAACCAGCAAATTTGAATGCACATCCAGAAGAGATACCATTAGAAACAGAATCTGAGGTGCCTAATAGTCACATGGAAGTAGTGGAAGTACAGGACAGTGATGATGATCAGGATGATAATGGTGGTGATTATCCTGATGATGATGACAGTGCTCATGAAGACATTGTGGAGGGCAGGACAGTGAGTGAAGATGTTTCACATGGGGAGAATTTTCATACTGGAGGGATGAACAGTCTTCAGTCACTATTTGGCGGTGATTATATGCATAATGTGACATTGACATCATCTCCCACTGCATTACACTGTCGATTTGTTTGTCACAATTGTGGGAAGTCTTATAAATATCATAGAGGGCTAAAAAGACACTTGAAATACTATTGTGGCAAAGAACCTCAGTTTCAGTGCCCTCGCTGCAACAAACATTGTGCTAGGAGAGATGAATTAAAGGCACATGTGTCTACTAGTCGTTGTCAGATGCAAGGAAAGTATTGCACTCTTTGAAGGCAATGGTTGGTAGCACAGAAAGGGAGTGAGTAATGTTGGGCGAATTTCTGGTCATCATTGAGCATTTTTTTGTGAGTTTTTACTTGATTGAATGGCAGCTTTGTGTATAAATTACTTGAAGTGATGAAATCGAGCACAGTGAGAGTGTGAAAACGTCCCTGAAATACGTGAGAGGTGTTGCGACAGTTGTAAATGTATTTGAAAATGATACAGAGACTTTACAAACTAATGACACTTGCACATCAATTAATTAAGAAAATTGCTACTTGTTGTCGAACAACTCGTGAGTTGTGGAATTGTGTTCAGATTGCTTATCCTTTTCATTATAATCATTTTTTGGGTAAGGACTTTAATTAATGTAGTGGTCATCCTCTGCTGTGAAAACAATAACAGAATCATGAGAGCTGGTATGTTCTCAGCTTGTTACTGTAGCATAATTTTAAATTCCAGAAATGTGAATGTTTACACAGAATGTTGAAACTTTATACCTTCTCATTGGAGGAAAAACGTTTGGATTACTGCCGATTGGTTCTCATATATAAAAAAAAATCACTTCACAGTTTTTGTAGTATTTCTTTCCACATAAAAATGTCAGTGCTTTCAGTTTTACTGTATTTTCACGTGTCACACCAGAAAGGAAATATTTATTGCTACTGGAATTCAAGGAGTTAATAGGAGCACTCTGTTAAGATTTTATTTATGTACTGCTAACAAAAAAATTCTAAATGAGAAATTATCTTACAATGATAAGTCTCTGTTAATAGTTCTCAAATTTCAGTTCCAAAACGTCACTGTCCATGCACACATTTGGCACAAAAATAAAATAATTAACACGATTGCTCAGCCTTCGAGGCAATCCAGTCTGGCAAGTCAGTCCACCATTGTACCGATCGGGCATGACTTACAGGATATAAGCACGTGTATAAGATCCATCTGGTTAAATTTTGTGAAATATTTGACAAGTAATTAAAAGCTCAGGTAATAATTGTGCTAGACATACCAGAAAAGATTCATTATCAATCAATACATTGTAATGTAAATAAATACCAAGGGCCAGCCGGGTTTGTGATGTTTATATTTCGCCCGACAGATGTACCATGGGGTGGGTTTATGATGATCACATTTGGCCCAAATACTGGACCATGAGTCTGACACACAGTGGGGATTTAGGTTAAGAAAAATATTTTTCTGATAATATTTAGCTTTTTTACTACATGTTTTTCTATGTAGACCTCTTAGGTATTCAACTGTCCTTATTTATGATGTTTATGTGTACAATATCTTATTGATATTAGAGTACTCTATTTACACCGTCAGACAGCTGTACGGCTGTTAGAGTATGTACTGTCCCCACACCCTCCACCTTACAGTTTCTGCCCGATGTCCTGTCACAACCTCCCTTTTCATGTCCCCCACCCTCATTGTGTACTGCTTGTCTTTCCTCGTCACTGCTTCTCTCCTCCTCTGGTCTCCATTTTATCTCCCACACCCCATCTCCGAATGCTGCACCTGGCAGTTTTTTTTTTTCAGGCTGTGGTCTAGTCCCTGCATGCCCCACCAGGCAGCACTCCTCTTTCCCCTCACTCTTACCATGTTATCCCTTCCCCTCCTCCTTCGTGGCCTACTCCAAATTGCTATACACGTGACAGTCGCGTACCCATCAGAGCTGCTAGTGGAAGCAGTCATGTGTATTTTAGGTGCGTGTGCATGTCTGTGTGTGTTTTTGCCGAAAAAGGTTTTGGTCTAAAGCTATAATGTAACAGTCTTTTCAGTTGTGCTTGTCTGCATCTCATAGGGTCATCTTTGCAGTGAATGGAAGCCTATCCTTTTCCTAACATTGTTGATATTCCAACCTGGAGCTTTCCATTGTTTAAATTACATCGGATATTGCTGAGAAGTATATGTAACTATAAAGTTTTAAGCGTCTTTTTATTTTGGATTTTTCCTGTATAATGCTTCAGTTTCAACAACAGTTCATTTGAGACCGCCTAACTACAGTTAACTGATTGATCTTTTTATTTGGCACTCTTAACTCAATTGAAACACTGGTACGAGTCTCTTTTTAGGTAAGGAATGTTTGACTCGGATCTGGCAACCAAATCCTAGTTGTTTCCAACAAATTGTGGCTATAGTTACATTAATAAATAACAAAATGTTGTTTAATTTATGAAGCCAGCAATATGAAACTATTCTTAAGCTTAGAAAAACTGGATGTTGGGTTTTTATATAAAATGATGCTATTTTCACCTTCGATGACTTTGTCTACTTCAAATTTCCTGAAGCTACAGCAATTTTGTTGGCAGTGTCCATGGTCTTATCTTTATCTATTGTACCATATTGAACACATTAGGGCTACTATTGAGGAGGAGGCTTATGCCCCATGTTCAACCATCTTTTGCTACAAAATGTTAACTAAACAAAAACCTGTTTTTGATTGAAACAATTTTCTATTTTTCAATTCACTTCTAATTTCTTACAGGCTTCACTCTTACAAAATAAAATCTAGATGTGGTGACAGGTGGAGCATGAAGTACAATTATACAAATATTTATTCTTAAAATAAATTAACATACAATTACAAACAACTTGAAAAACAAACAAGTTAATTTTGTGATCACTGTTTACTATTTTATATGTCCCTAGATTTGTTCAGAAGTAATTCTACAATGAGATGAGATATGTGACCTTAATAAAACAGTAAAATATAATTAAAAGTTAACAAACTCATGCATGAAGACATAACGTAAAGGTCTAATTTCACAAGGATTTATATATTTTGTACAGTGCACTGTATATAACCTTCTTTTTGATCAAATTACTGTTTCTCTCTCTCCCCCCCCCCTCCCTCCCTCATACCCCCTCTCCACCTTCCTGCCTCCTCTATCCCATCCCCCTCTATCCTGCCTCTCCCCCTCCCTCCCCCACCCCCATCTTTAGCCCCTCCCCCTCTCACCCGTCCCCTCCCTCTCACCACCGGCCGGTGTGGCCGTGCGGTTCTAAGCGCTTCAGTTTGGAACCGCGTAACCGCTACGGTCGCAGGTTCGAATCCTGCCTCGGGCATGGATGTGTGTGATGTCCTTAGGTTAGTTAGGTTTAAGTAGTTCTAAGTTCTAAGGGACTGATGACCTCAGAAGTTAAGTCCCATAGTGCTCAGAGCCATTTGAACCTCCCTCTCACCCGTCCCCTCCCTCTCACCCGTCCCCTCCCTCTCACCCGTCCCCTCCCTCTCACCCGTCCCCTCCCTCTCACCCGTCCCCTCCCTCTCACCCGTCCCCTCCCTCTCACCCGTCCCCTCCCTCTCACCCGTCCCCTCCCTCTCACCCGTCCCCTCCCTCTCACCCGTCCCCTCCCTCTCACCCGTCCCCTCCCTCTCACCCGTCCCCTCCCTCTCACCCGTCCCCTCCCTCTCACCCGTCCCCTCCCTCTCACCCGTCCCCTCCCTCTCACCCGTCCCCTCCCTCTCACCCGTCCCCTCCCTCTCACCCGTCCCCTCCCTCTCACCCGTCCCCTCCCTCTCACCCGTCCCCTCCCTCTCACCCGTCCCCTCCCTCTCACCCGTCCCCTCCCTCTCACCCGTCCCCTCCCTCTCACCCGTCCCCTCCCTCTCACCCGTCCCCTCCCTCTCACCCGTCCCCTCCCTCTCACCCGTCCCCTCCCTCTCACCCGTCCCCTCCCTCTCACCCGTCCCCTCCCTCTCACCCGTCCCCTCCCTCTCACCCGTCCCCTCCCTCTCACCCGTCCCCTCCCTCTCACCCGTCCCCTCCCTCTCACCCGTCCCCTCCCTCTCACCCGTCCCCTCCCTCTCACCCGTCCCCTCCCTCTCACCCGTCCCCTCCCTCTCACCCGTCCCCTCCCTCTCACCCGTCCCCTCCCTCTCACCCGTCCCCTCCCTCTCACCCGTCCCCTCCCTCTCACCCGTCCCCTCCCTCTCACCCGTCCCCTCCCTCTCACCCGTCCCCTCCCTCTCACCCGTCCCCTCCCTCTCACCCGTCCCCTCCCTCTCACCCGTCCCCTCCCTCTCACCCGTCCCCTCCCTCTCACCCGTCCCCTCCCTCTCACCCGTCCCCTCCCTCTCACCCGTCCCCTCCCTCTCACCCGTCCCCTCCCTCTCACCCGTCCCCTCCCTCTCACCCGTCCCCTCCCTCTCACCCGTCCCCTCCCTCTCACCCGTCCCCTCCCTCTCACCCGTCCCCTCCCTCTCACCCGTCCCCTCCCTCTCACCCGTCCCCTCCCTCTCACCCGTCCCCTCCCTCTCACCCGTCCCCTCCCTCTCACCCGTCCCCTCCCTCTCACCCGTCCCCTCCCTCTCACCCGTCCCCTCCCTCTCACCCGTCCCCTCCCTCTCACCCGTCCCCTCCCTCTCACCCGTCCCCTCCCTCTCACCCGTCCCCTCCCTCTCACCCGTCCCCTCCCTCTCACCCGTCCCCTCCCTCTCACCCGTCCCCTCCCTCTCACCCGTCCCCTCCCTCTCACCCGTCCCCTCCCTCTCACCCGTCCCCTCCCTCTCACCCGTCCCCTCCCTCTCACCCGTCCCCTCCCTCTCACCCGTCCCCTCCCTCTCACCCGTCCCCTCCCTCTCACCCGTCCCCCCCCTCTCACCCGTCCCCCCCCTCTCACCCGTCCCCCCCCCCTCACCCGTCCCCCCCTCTCACCCGTCCCCCCCTCTCACCCGTCCCCCCCCTCTCACCCGTCCCCCCCCCTCTCACCCGTCCCCCCCCTCTCACCCGTCCCCCCCCTCTCACCCGTCCCCCCCCCCCTCTCACCCGTCCCCCCCCCTCTCACCCGTCCCCCCCCTCTCACCCGTCCCCTCGCCTCCCCTCTCTCTCCCCCGCTCACCCCCTCATGCATCGTCCTCTCCACAATAGTGGTCAGCTGATGACTGTTAGGCTTGTGGCATAATGCCGAAGTGGTGACCACCAGCGAGCATTTCTTGATGGAGACAGGCCTCTGGCAATGCCATGCGCTGTCTGCCATTCAAATTATGTATTTTCTTGATGTTTTTATTATGTTTCACTCCAGACAAATCACAGGCTTTAATTAAATGTTTCCAATAACAGTATTCTCACCAAACAAAAAATATTTTTAATTTATTTTGTAAATGTAATGGTAGTTCATAAGTGACGTATGTGCCAGATGCAAACTGCTGGTTAGTTGTCCTGCAGGCTGCACGAACATCATGGGTCCTACCAGATCACTTGTTTTATCCTTTGATGATGCAGTATGTAAATTTTGCTGGTAAATACTTGGGTTACTCTTCTAATGGATACAAATCAGATATGTTCTAGTACATAAGATTTTTGACATAGTGTAATAGGAAAGTTGCATAGTATAGTGTGTACTCTTATTTTACTTTTATCTACAGATCTATGTACAAAAGATCTGAGGATGGTTCACATGATCTAAACTGATGATTTAAAAAGAAAAGTAAAGCATTATACATGGACAATTAAGTCTACTTTTCAAAGCAAGGCATTGCAGCTCTACTGATGATGTTGGCAGTTTTTGCATAATTTTATTGACTGATAACATTTACCTCAAGTGTGATGTTTTTATTATTGCTTATATGTCAGTGTGGCATGGGAAAATTTTGTCAATTTAGCCTTGACAATTTACTAAAAGCTGCAATGTGTTTTACAAATTTTTTAAAATTACATTAAATAAATTGAAACTTGCATCGGAGGCAAGCATGCCATTGATTTATGGCACGTAGAACACCACACAACATTAAGTCTCTACACTTCCACTGAGCTTAATTTGTAGTGGAGTGATTTGGGCTGTCAGAGGTACTTGCACTGCTACAATATTACCCTTAACACAAATTTTATTATATTTAACTTAGATTGTGACATATTTAGGGACAGGCTAAATTCGTATTACGGAAATCACAGGAAAATGTACCACATAGTGTTTATTAAATGCTAAGTTCAAGAAATCGCCAAGTGATTGTGTGATTAATAAAGCATCTCTATCAATTATGTTTAGCTTAGAACTACAATTTCACAGAATCACAAATGTTGAGTCAGTTACCTAATTAGTTAGAATATTAGGATGAACAGTTCAAAGTAATTCTCCAAAGAGTCAGAGAAAATGAGCAATTTCACTCTCTCAAAAAAAGTACTCCGAATACTAGGAAACCAGTTTTCCTATCAAATATGGACTCTTGACACTGTCGAGTGATTTTTGCTGGAGAGGTAGCGTAGATAGGTGCACATTTAGCCATCTTCATGCAACTTTGATCTCTTCAAAATCTATTTTGGAGGAATAAATTTTGTTACTATTCTTGTTGGCACTCACAAGAGTTATGGCACAGATAAGCATACAAAATGGATGGATTTCCTCAAAATAGTGCGTTGCCGCAAACTGAATATGCATTGTTTCACTAAAAACAATTAGACTAGTAATGAAGATAGTGCACTCAAATTGTAGATGTTCTATCAGTTAAGTTCATGTGCAGTTTCTTTATACAGTAATTATGAGAATGAACATGAAATTAACGAGTTCTTAAAGCTCAGAATTTGGGAGCTGTTGAAATCTGATGTCTGGTGTACAGTAACAATATTCTGAACCATCAAATATAAAGTCCATTAACTTCCACGTTTTGTTCTTCAATCACTGTGTTTTTCCTCAATACGTAAGCATGAGTTTCTGTTCTCTTGATACAGTCCATACTTTCTCAAACTGTTGCAGCCGTAGAAATCACCATTGTATTTTTGAGTACGTCATCGCTAACACAGGAATTGACGAACTGCCCTTGTTAACTTTGCTCACACACACACACACACACACACACACACACACACACACACACACACACACACAGAGAGTTGCTATATTTAACAGGAGGAACAAGCTGTAATTTCACTGGGCATTTACTTCAGAATAGTACATATTGTCTTCACATATTTCGTTAAATGGCCAAAGGGACATGAAATGGATTGATGCGAAGAAATTGGGAACCTCATAAAATGGCGCCACAGCAACTTTGAAGACTTGGTCCAAAAGCTTCTCCACAGTGGAATACTTGTTTCATGATGCTTTGTATCTTCAAGAGATTTCTCTTTAATAAAAAAAAATCATTGTTAATGTTTGATATGTTTTCCTGTGATTTCTGAAACAAAAAAATTCTTTTATTAATGTGTGTCATAATGTAATTGATTAAATTACAATGATGTATATGCCAAAATGCAATATCATAAAAATGTAATTATTGATGCCAATTCCAGTAAGTGGCATTTTTCATATTGTACGTTGTGCTGTTTCACAAAAGAATGAATAAGTTAAAGTTTATTTAATTTAATTTATTGTAATACTGTAAATTGTCTGGGCCGAACCAATGCAGTTTTGCCACCCAATCTCAATACAACAATAGTGAGTAGGAAGGCTCCTGATCAGGCAAGGTTCTGCCAATATGTTTTCCTACACTAAAGATGGTACATATGTGCTAAAGAATTCAACAACAATCATCCTATTTGGGTCACTTTTCAACAACGTTTATGTGAAATAATTATGCATTCTTCTTCATTTCTCATCATTTCTGGCCAGTTACATAAATGGACATTGTACCGTACACTCATGCTTTGTAAATAATTGTGTAACTTGTTCTTCCTGAAGGTAATTGGATTAACATAAGATTGTTTACACACTAGGTCAGGCGCTCAGAATTTCTGGAACAACTGTATCTGCAATTTGGAGGAGAATCTTTGCCATGGATTATCTGTTATTCACGAACGAGTGAAGATTCCGCTCTGCAGAACTTGGAGAAAGATTGCTTCCTGCATGAAGATGATCAACTTGGAGATAATTCTTTTCCTGTTATTCAAAGGGAACTGAAATTTCCTTGTGTCACTGAAGTAGTTCATCCAGCTTTATACAAGAGTTTATAGTCTTGCGAAGACAGCTAGGCAGGATGAATGAGAACAACAATGTTCATTTGAGGTGGAATAAACATCAAGCTACTTTGGTGTCTGTTTTCGATTGTCTGTTGGACAGTGAGAAGTTAACAGACTGCACAATTAGTGCTGAGGGACATCATGTAAGAGCACACAAGATAATTCTTTCTGCATGTAGTCCATATTTTGAGGAACTGTTCTCTGAAAACTATGAGAAGCACCCAATTATTATTCTGCACGATGTAAAATACGATGTGGTGAAGGCTTTGATGGATTTTATGTACCGTGGTGAAGTAAATGTGCCACAAGAGGAGCTTAGTGGTATTCTTAAACTCTCGGAGTCCCTTCAAGTAAGGGGACTGTCTGGTAGTGGATGTGTGGAAGATGTTTACATGCAGAAAGGCAGCGGAAGAAATGCACAATCAGTACATCCAGAAACACTCTCACCCCAACCTGCTTCTGTGTCACGTTTTACCTCAAATCAGAACAAGCCAGAAGAAAAGGTGCAGTCGTTTAGAGAAAGCCCTCCATGTGTGTCATCCCAGGAAGGAGGTTATGTGGAAATAGACTCCATTTCTAAATCCTTTCGAAAGTACAGAAAAAGTATTAATCACTCTGGTTCTGATCAGAGAACAGACCAGAATGAGTTTGAAGAAGTCATTACACCTGATCTTGATAATGTGCATCAACTTCAATCTCAAAGGCAAGCACTGCCCACAATCTGTAATGCAGCAGATGGATCAGTTTTCAGTCCAATTCCACATCAGTCTGCATGTAGTGAGTTGCAGAGCTCCAGTGGGGAAATGACTGTTGCAGAAAATGAGCAGTTTCTAATACCGGAGACAGTATTACCTGACAAAAGGTCAGCAAATCTGAGTACACACCAACAAGAGGTAGCACTTGAAACAAAATCTGAGGTCCTAGAGAGTCACACGGAAGTTGTAGAAGACCTTACTCTCGATGACGACGACGATGACGACGATTACCTTGCTGCTGACGATTATCGTGAAGATTGTAACAGTACTGAAGTTGACATTGGGGAAGTAGGCAGAGCGGGTGGAGGTCTTACATACGAAGAATATTTTCGTGCTCAAGGAGTTAACAATCTGCGTTCTTCGTTTGGTAGTGATTATTTGAATCACATGACTTCCACAACACCCCAGACGGTATTACATAAACGGTTTTGTTGTCAGTCATGTGGGAAGTCTTACAAGCATCCATCAGGCTTATGCAGACATGTGAAGCTTGAATGTGGTAAAGAACCACAGATCCAGTGTCCCCGCTGCAATTATCGGTGCTTTAGGAGTCATACTCTTAAGAAACATATGACTACTCGCCGATGTCAGATGCGAGAAAAGTGTGCACTTTTTGAAGGAGGGGTGTGACAGTATAAACCCAACACAAAGAAAAGAAAAAGTTCCTGATCATTGGTGAGGATTTTTTTCTATATCATTGGCAATATGTATGTGTAAGATAGATGAAGCACCGGTTCTTTGCGCTGTGTGGGTACAAATTCATCTCTGTGTAAATTGTCTGCTATGAACGTGTTTTAAATTGGTTGAAACTTGGCAGTCTCAATGTTTTTTAGAGTAATTTTCCCTGAGAGGACTATTACTTTGTATTAAATGAAGTAATTATGTCAGTACAGATGTTGTGTTCTGATCTGTAATATATTCTGTTGTAAACAGAAAGATCTTAAGTATATCAGTATAAATAAAATAATGTTGAAAACCTTACTGAATTCTGACAGCTGTAATATCCCCTTGAATTTCTAGCTAATAATTATGCCATCTTAAAGGATTCATCAGTCATAAACTATCTGTTTGTGTAGTGTCAGAGCGGTATAAGACGAATGGGCTCATCAACTTTTTGTGGGAAAGGCAGCTTCGTGGCTGAGAATTTTTCTGGCCTTTTTTTGTCATTTTTGCCATCAGAATGTAATTCAGCTTTCCTAGAAAGAATGTGTAATATAATTGGATAGATAAAAAATTTGCTCACCAGGCAGAGGCAGGAGCGAATACATACAAAGATTGAGGAAACGGGCAAACTTTCAGAACCAGTGACTTCTTCTGGCGAACTGATTGATGGGGAAGGAAGAGGAATGAAGGAAAAGAAAAGGTTTAGGAAATCGACATAATTACAAAAAATGCAGCCAACGCTTTGGGTCAGAGGAGACTTAACTGTACGGGATGAGAAGGAAAGACATTTTCATCCACATTCAAAGTCACTGAGCTCTCCAGACCAGACCAGTTCAGTTTTCATGGCTTCTCTGCTACCAACACAGTACTAGTATGTGGTACCTCACTTCATACTGGTGAGTGTGTCACTTGTGACATCTAATTGTCAGTTCCACATTACATAGTGGTGTCCAGATACTTCATATTAGGTAGTGTATATGTTTACAAAGAGACATTAGTGTGTGCCTAATATCCTCATATATTAACATTCTTGGCTAAGACTGACAACAATTTATTATTACGGGAATACTGGCTGGTAACTCTTTGTGTTATGGATTCGCTGTTGTGGTAATAATTGAATAAAGTTATTTTTTGTTGGCGAATGTTGCGTAGACACACCCGTATAGCATCTCAACAATCTTCCTCAGCACAAACATTTTGGTAACAAATAAAGATTGTTGCAGCAAGGAAAAGTGCTGTTAAATCATACTTCATTGTATTTTGTTACTCAGCTAGTCAATTAAAATTCTTTGGTGTGAATGTGTTCACATATTCTGAGTTGACTTAGGCTGATTACTGTGCGTGTATCTTACAAAAAGGAAACTACTTTTTTGAAGCTTTGGTTATGTAGCATATACGACTATAATTATAATAGAGGGAAACATTCCACATAGGAAAAATATATCTAAAAACAAAGATGATGCGACTTACCAAATGAAATTGCTGGCAGGTCGACAGACACACAAACATACACACAAAATTCTAGCTTTCGCAACCAACAGTTGCTTCGTCAGGAAAGAGGGAAGGAGAGGGAAAGATGAAAGGATGTGGGTTTTATGGGAGAGGGTAAGGAGTCATTCCAATCCCGGGAGCGGAAAGACTTGCCTTGGGGGAAAAAAGGACAGGTATACACTCGCACACACACACATATCCATCCGCACATACACAGCTTCCAAGTAGTAATTTATTTTATAGTCACTATTAATTAACATTTTGTATGTCCTCATGTCTCTCCCCCTTGGTGTACGGTCATTCAATGATGGCTGTGAACTTTGCAGGGAATTTCAGCACGTCCTGATCTTGTAGCTTTCTGGGAAACACTTCCTATTGTAGTATCTTACAACTGATTTGATGATTTTGATATTCATGGTTTCATTCAGTCAATTGAAATATTGATTAGTTTGTCCTTAGTTTTAACGGTGAAGAATTTTGGTAAATGTTCAATCACTTCACAGGAACCTTCATATGGTTAGGTAAATCCAGTCTGCACCTTAAAACTCTGAAACGACACATTATTTTCGTCTTTAAGAGATTTATAGATTAAAGAATTTTTTTGACGTTGCGAGAATACTTGATATGTTTTACATGGTTCACCCTTTTCCCCAATACCATGATGTAAGTCAGAAGTCCCATTGTAGTATCAAGTTCATGGAATAAGTCCCCAGGTAACTTCAGTGAAGTACCATACAACATTTCTACTATCATAGTATTGCTTTCATTCTAGAAGGGCAATGAAAGCCAAGTAATATTGTGGGGTATTATATTACTTCATGTAACTGTAGCATAGACCTGTTTGGCACTGTCCTTTGTATATTGAAGCCTTCGAATTTTTCTCTTAACCTGTTCATGGTATGCAGTAGTTCTAATCACTTGGCAGCCACAAATCTTTGCTAAGGCTCAGGATATGTTACATGGAAACTGTGTTCTTTGATCTGTTGACTGTTGTGGTATTCCTAAACTGGTAACCCTGGAATTATTCTCTGTCTGATTCAGTGTTTCAAAGGGTCACCGCTTCTGTCCAGCTATTGATTCAAATCAGAAAGTAAGTAAATCAGAGTGAGGTAGAGGACCCACTAGGTCAGTATCCCATCTTCTTTTGCAGCAGTGTCATGAGGACCGACCGTCTTGTGATTTATATAGCTGAATACATGTGCTGGAATTATTGCTTCACAGTATACAGTTTGTGTGGACCTAACCTATGAGGCCTGCAGAAGACTGGAAGGCTACTAGACATGTGGATCTAATGCATACTATCATGTTTTACTACTTTTGGCATGCCACTTGGTTTTGTATAAAATTTCAGAAAATTTTGTGGAGATATGATAGGAATTAACTGTATCAATTGTTTCAATACACATTAAATGCCCTTTCAGTTCCAACTGACTGCTGTCATGAGTTTGTTTGCTTTTGACATCAACCAGAAGGTGAGAATGATGAAGAAAGTCAATGCTAAATATGCTTTTATGAAATCTCTGCAAAAATAAATGGCCATAGAAAGTTTCTTTTTAATCTAAGGTCAGTATGTAGCAATTGTGAGCAGTGTGTTGAAATTAGAGAACCACGAGTTGCAAACAGTTTATATTCAGCCCCTTTTGTGTTGTCAGTTGTGGGTGCTGGTAGGAAAGAGATGTGGGCTCCACTGTCTACCAGAAACTATCATGTTGAGTTGTAATGTTTGACAAAGGAGTGACATTGTGGCTTGTAGCAAGGTCTGAGGCAGATCATTTGTCCGTTGCTGTCTCTGCCACTTCCAATTTCCCCAGTTTCGCCAGTCACAAGGCTGAACACATTTGTCTGGCTGGCGATCTATGCCGAAACAAAAATGGCAGTAGCAGTACTCCACTTTTTTATATCATCTTGATTGTCTTCTGCTCCTGTTACAAGAATATTGTCATTTTTTAATTCTGTTTTCTCACAGCTGACTTCCTATTTTGTTGATTTGCAAGTGCAGTTCATGCAACTGTTATGTAGGATCTACAACTGGTGACAACTTCTGTGATGAACTAGATTAACTTCATTAACTGATAGCATTTCCTTCATTTGGTCTTCTGTGAGAGTCAATTTATCTACATCAACTTCAGAAATAGTTAAAATACATCTGATATTGCTGAGAAATATGTCTGACTGGAAAGTTTCAAGAATCTTTATCTGTAGGATTGTCCTGCACAGTCTTTCATTTCCAACAACAGTCAGTTGGTTTCATATTGCCTGAGTGTAGTTAACTGACTGGTCTCTTTATTTGGCACTCTTAACTCACATGAAACACTGCCAAGTGTGTCTCTTTAGGTAAGGAATGTGGCTACCATATGCTAGTTGTTTCCAACAAATAATGGCTACAGTTGCATTAGTAAATAACAAAATTTTGTTTAACTTATTAGCTAATAATATGAAATTGTTCTTAAGCTTAGAATAACCAAATATCAGGTTTTTTAAAATGTAAAATGGTGTTATTTCCGTACTGATTCCAGTGATCTTGTCTATTTCAACTTTCCCTGAAGTTGCAGCAGTTTTGTTGGTAGTGCCCATAGTTTTTCCTTTTATGTTGTACCTTATTGATCACTTCAGGGCTACTACTTGAGGACAGTTATTCCTTGTGTGTAACCATCTTTTGGTACAAAATTTTAACTAAACAAAAACCTGTTTTTGATTGCAACACCTTTTATTTCTCAATCCACTTCCAGGTTCTTACAGGCTTTGCTCTTATTTAATAAAATGTAGATACCATAACATGCAAGGATTGTATGGTGTCTAGGAAGCCTGCATACTCGGTTCACTAGACACAACATCCAAACCAGTCGTATTAATGAGTTTTATTACAAATAGAAAATTGCAATACTAAACTTTTCCAATTACACAGGTGTGTCGCAAGCAAAATGAACACATGAAATAATAAATCGTCTTCAGTATAGACAATCCCAAGTTTGTGCTGCATAGAGAGCACAAGCGAAGTTTCTACTGTTGACACTGCTATTGAACTGGGCTGTCTCCAGTTGGTCGTGGCGCTTATGTCCTCTTCACGTAGGGGCTGCTGCTGTCGCATTGCCATCCTAGAGAGGGGTCGGCAAGCGTGTGATTGGCTGATGTCTTCTCACAGCCATCTCTTCTCTATCGTTCCCGACTGGCGTGCCGGCACTTGACTTTATGCCATAACAGAATGAAATAACAACTATTGAAATATTTAACCTTGAAACAAATGAACATACAAAACTTCATGGCAGATTAAAACTGTGTGCCAGATCGAGACTCAAACTCGGGACATTTGCCTTTTGTGGGCAAGTGCGAAGTTCCGGAGTTCGTGTCTCGGTCTGGCACACAGTTTTAATCTGCCAGGAAGTTTCATATCAGCATCCACTCCACTGCAGAGTGAAAATCTCATTCTGGAAATGAACATACAGTCGCGAAGTACTTGAAAGGAAAAAGATCAATTTTTAATCACTGCTTACTATTTTATATGTCTCTACAACTGTCCAGTGACAATTCTGCAATGATATTAGATGTTTGACCTTAACATGTGAATAAAATATAATTCAAGATTAGATCAAACAATGGAAAATTGAGGATGGAATAAGAACATTATTATGAAAAGTACTGATTGCTACTCACTCTATAGAGGAGGCACAACAAAAATACTGTTGTACATTTGAGCTTTCGTTCAAAAGGCCTACTTCTAAAGTAGGAAACACACACACACACACACACACACACACACACACACACACACACACACACACACACACACACCCGCGCGCGCAAGTACAATTCACAAACTCATGACTTCAGTCTCTGGCCCCTGAGGTCAGACTGCTAGCAACTTTCTGCATTTCCAGGACAGCCAACAAGCTGTCTGTTCGCATGAGTGGTTACTGACAAACTGTGGCCAGGAAACACCTAGAACACCCAGTTGCTGAACATGCTGCCCAATCAACATTTTTCACTTCAGTGACTGTTTCGCAGTCTGTGCCAGATGGATCCTACCTACCAACACTAGTTTTTCTGAATTGCACAAATGGGTAGTCTCCCTGCAATATATCCTACATTTCCTAAACCCCCTTGGCCTTGACCTTCCCAGTCCCTGTCTTTCACACACCAATGTTGTTCCCTACTCCCACTCCAGCGCTACACAGCCTTCTATTCCATCAGTGCAGCCACTACTCCCTTTCCCCACCTCTATTTCTCTCCTTTCTCCCCCCCCCCCCTGCCCCCCCCCCCAATCAAACCTGCTGATTGCTCCTAGCGGCCCTATCCTGTCACCAGAAATCCCCTTCGTGCTTCCACCACAAGCAACAGTACATCCTCCCCCAATCCTACCTTCCTATCCCTCCCTGTACCAGCCGGCCGGCCGCGGTGGTCTCGCGGTTCTAGGCGCGCAGTCCGGAACCGCGCGCCTGCTACGGTCGCAGGTTCGAATCCTGCCTCGGGCATGGATGTGTGTGATGTCCTTAGGTTAGTTAGGTTTAACTAGTTCTAAGTTCTAGGGGACTGATGACCTCAGATGTTAAGTCCCATAGTGCTCAGAGCCATTTTGTACCAGCCTCCTCCCCACACTCAGCACTCAGATTGCTTCTCCCATCATGTGCAGTTGCTCGTAGTTTGGACTCGTGGCCCAGACACAGTGGTCTTGTGTGTGTGCGAGTTCTACTTGCCTGAATGTGTGTGTTTCCTACTTCAGAAGAAGGCTTTTTGGCCAAAAGCTCAAATTTAAAACAGCCTCTTGTTGTGCCTCTCTGTAAATAAACATCTTCTCTATGTGGTGAGTAGCAATCTATCTTCTTTATAATATTGTAATTAAAGGTCAGCAAATTAATACATACACACATTACTCAGAGGTCTTGGATTTACATATATTGTACAGTGAAATTAGATAACAGCATGTCCATGACTATACAACTGCCTCGCATTTACCTTATTCTTGATTTCCCATTTGGCTGTGTGAAAATCTGAGCCAGTGTCCATCTGTAATAGAAGGAGATGTTGAACTGAAGAAGATGAAATGATTTTAGTATTACCCATGATAAATCTTAAGCTTACAGTTTTCCGGTAAAGGTGCACTGTACCGTGGAAGTATTTTGTAGATTGACAGAGGTGTTTTTATTATTTGTGTGTTACTTTTTTTCTTCACCCCAATAATGTGTGAAGTAAATAATCCTTTACTTAAGTACAGCATGTGTTATTTTGAGATGTGTTAGCTGCCTTTTAAAATAGTATTCTGCAGTTTCTTTTTTCAACTTATAATACAGTTTTACTGCTAGGTAGAGAGTATTGTTCTAATTTGTTAGTTATCTTAGACAATCTTCTGTTTCTTATTCTTCACAATATGTAGCTTTCTGGTGTACAACTGATGCCTGTAACTGATGCTTCATCTGTTCAGTTTCACAATTCTCAAATAGCATCAGTCACTGCACCTTAAACTGGATACCCAAGAGCTTTTTGCTGAATCTGCAAGCTTGTCGGTTGGCTGGAGCAGATTTTTGTGTTCTGCACATTGATCATCTCATTACTGTTGATGTAGTACGTTTCTGTGAAGGAATAGTGATGAGTGTATAAAATGATTTCACTGAAAGCTTTTGAACCAGATCTTTGTGTATTCCATTTATGATGGTAAGGTTGTGATAGATACTCAAACAGTTGAAAATCCAAGGTGGAGTAATAGTATAAATTAGGGTAGATTGTTGTACACTGCATAGATGTGGTGTTGAGCAGTAGACAGGTATATCTGTATTCCCCCATCCCTACCCACTTGTCACTATCCATTTCCCTCCCAGCCCCTGACCCTCCCCTTCCACACCCACACTTGCTTTGTACCCCCCTCTACTCAACCCAGTGAGATCACTGCTCACCCCAGTGTGATCTCAGTGCCTGGTGAAGACTGTAACCACTGTGAGTGAGTTGTGCATAAACGAATATGTATGCTGTTTCATACAATGTACAGCCCTTTTCGATAGTTTATGTGACAGTTGACTTTTAAATGTGCCTGTCCGTTACTCGTCACTTCTATGCGGTGAGTAGGTGAGAAGGAATCTGTTCTAATAGTGTAGTACAGTATGCAGTTAATGTAACACCACAGCATACAAAACACAGTCGTAGAGGTTTGTTACACTTTGTGGAGTACATTTTGCCACTCACTCACTCACTCACTCACTCACTCACTCACACACACACACATACATACGAAATATATCCCTATATATCTCCAACAGGACCCCACAGGAGGGTGTATTCACCTATTTCAAGTGCAGCACATACTTTTAGCTGCCTCACCATGTAATCTCTCCACTATTGTCTTGAACATCTGTTGGCGCAGTGGTTACCACACTGGACTCGCATTCGGGAGGACGACGGTTCAATCCCACGTCCGGCCATCCTGATTTAGGTTTTCCATGATTTCCCTAGATCATTTCAGGCAAATGCCGGGATGGTTCCTTTCAAAGGGCATGGCCAATTTCCTTCCTCATCCTTTCCTAATCCGAGCTTGTGCTCCGTCTCTAATGACCTCGTTGTCGACGGGACGTTAAACACTAATCTCCTCCTCCTCCTTTTTGAACATCTGTAAGCAACAACTATCACCTTAGTAGTAATATTGTAATGAAATAGTATACATTAATAACATTGTTGCTCCACCAGCATGAAGTTGGACGGCAGCTGAGCATTTTAAATCAAGTGGTCAATGGTGGTAGGATCCTGATGAAAATGTTGATGAAAAAAATACAAACGCAAATATGTGGAGGTCATGTCATAATCAGGAATAAGAATACATGACTATGACGTATGTAAGAGTTCTGACGAAATTGAGAGCCTCTTTCATAAAGCAGAGTTTTTAAAAAAGTATTCAATAGATGATTCTATAAAGTGTGCAATAGTAGGAATAAGTTTAAGGAGTCAGGCATGTATTAGATAAAGTGCAATGACTTCAGTAAACAGAACATAGGGCAAACAAGGAGCTTTTTGAAACTTTACAGAAAGCACACATAATGTCAAAACTTCAACTTGCATCGGGGGCGGGTGTGAATTTGATTTATACCTCATGGAAGACTAAACAAAATAAAGTCACTACACTTGGTAGGGACTATCGAACATAGATCATAACAAATCGTTTTACACAGAGCTCAAAAGGAACGTAAGACAGCTCGAAATTTAAAGTTATAAAAAACAAAATTCAAATTAGTTGTTAATGTGCAGAGTGAATTAAAACACAATACGTGTTGTACTATTTATGTAGACTTACTGTGATGACGATTGTTGCTAACGGATGTCCGAGGTGATACGAGGGGGGAGAGTGTGCGGTGGGACACCGTGAACGTGTGTGCTGTGCTTGAAATCTGTGAAGGTCCCCTTGTTCCTGGCCCTCTGTCGATTACTGGGTCAGCAGATGACTGTTCGGCTTGCGGCAGAACGCTAACGCATTGACGACCGAGGGGAACAATCCGTGATGGACACAGACCTGTGGCAATGCCAAATGCTGTCTACCATTCAGATTACACATTTTCAAGTGTTTCTGAGAGCAGTATCTTCTAGAAACAAAATTTTATTATTAATTCAGTGTGAAAATGTTACTTTCATTCATATGTGCCAAATGTACCAGACACCACATGCTGGCATTTAACTTGTGGGCACAAATCATCACTTATTTTTGAATTTGTTTCTTTGATAAAAAAACACAATGCTACAACTTAGAATTACATGAAACTGCCAGTAGGTGATATAGAGTCTGTACCATAACAACATGCAAGTCTCCAGTGATGCAGAATAATTAACAGTTAACAGTATGGCATTGACTTGAGAGTGGGAATATCACATCGGTGAAGGTAGGGATGAGCGTAGGTGTTACTGCCATTGGTGTCACGACTTTTGAGTCGGTTCGCACTGCTGGTGTTGTAGACTTGTGCTGCAGGCCAACAGTGGAACCTCTGGTGTCAGCCCCACATCCACAATTAACAAGCCTTAGCTCAGTGTGTGGAGGAAGATCTTCGTGTGCTGGCGCGACAAGCTGCTCGTGCGATCGGCAAAGCGTACTGATCTGGATAGAGGTGGACTGCGAAAGGCAGTGTTAACTGTGGGGTTTACTACAGAAGGTTATACCAGATCAATATTTTATCTTTTGATGAACATTTTGGTGATAACTTGGATGGTTATCTTTGTAACTGATAGAGGTAGGTTTATTGTGCTAAATCTGATTTTTGATATAGTATGGTAGCAGAGTTACATATCCTAGTCTGTGCTGTTATTTTACTTTCCTCTACATATCTTCAGGATTGTTCATGTGATACCAAAGCTGATCATTGAAAATGAAGCAGTCTGTATGGACTATTAAAAGTCTGTTTTACAAGTTATTGCAGATCTTCCCTGAGGACATTGTCAATTTTTGCTGAATTGTATTGTGTGGTTACATTTTTGTTCTTGCAGAGAGTGCTGGAGTGGTTCTGGAGGGAAATTTTGTTGATTCATCTCAGACAATTTACTAGGAGTTACAATGCATTTTGTACTTCTATACACTTTCTTTAATTGAGTGAAATAAATTTTACCTTGCATGAGGGGTGAGCGTGCATTTGATTTATGGCACATAGAAGACTGCTCAAAATAACATCTCCACACTTGCACTGAATTTAATTTGTGATGGAGTGACGGGGACTATGAAGGATAATTGTGGTGTTAAGCTATCACACTTATACAAATATTATATTTAACTTGTGACACCTCAGTAAGAGTAAATTTATAATTCGGAAATCGCAAGTAATTGTACCGCATGTTAATACATATTATTTACTCAATAAAAAGTTCCAGAAATCACAAAGTGTTTGTTTTGTTAAGAAAGCATCCCTATCAATCAGATTTAACTAAAAAGTAAAATTTCACATCGTAAAAGCTTCCTCAGTTGTGCTCTGCAGTGGGAATACTTAGAATGAACAGTGCAAAATAGTAGACACAACAGATGAGCAATTTACTTGTTCCCTGAACGTATTCTTGCAGCATGACAAATCCAGTTTTCCTTTCCAAATTGAGCTCATGACACTTTCGAGCAATGTCTGCCAGAAGGGTTATGTAGATGTGTGCACAATTTGCTACCTTTGTCCGACAGCGATCTCTTTATAATTCACACTGGACCACAAAATTAAAGGATAACTTTTTTGGAGACCCCCTAATTGTCTCCCATCGTGAAGCACAAGTTCAAAATGTGGCTCAAAGTTGCCTACAACTGTCCTCTGGCTCAGCGTAATTCCCTGCTACGTCACCCTTGGCCTTATGGCGAAGCTTCAGAGGGTGTTGATACAAATTTGGAAAAAATGTCCACAGCTCGGAAGTTGATGTGAGGTGTAAGGTGGGTAAACATTGTCACATTGGTGCTAAAGTTCACCACCATTCTGTCCCATGTCGTCATGGATGTCTCACACAACAGGGAGGTTTTCACACTCCCTCTTACCCACATTTCACCCCTTCTTTTGACGCCTCTGCGATGGAGAGTAGAACTGTGACACCCACGTTGAAATCACACGGTTTTTGTATAGGTGGCCGAGGAAAACACTTTGGACACACCGTCATTCAGATTCTACATGACATGGCAGAAAGAGCATCAGTGAAACAACACTTTTCCTTGGGGCATTGATTCCCACACATTTAATAGTTGAAAATGACAGTTCGCTGTGTTATGAGCAAACAGTCCGTAGTCGGGTGAGCAACAGGATGACATTCTTGACAGTGCTGGCAGGCAGCCCCAACTAAGGGGACTTGAAGCAGTTGCCTGTCCTATGTGCCAGAGTAGCCACAAGGCTGAATGGGTCAGACAGGTACATGTTTAAGGTACTCTAAATGAAGGTGCATGGGACATTGAACGAGATGTTGCGAACTCGGATGTCTTATCGAGACCCTTTGTCACTTTATTCGTGCACATGTCAGAGTTGCACCCCACAGTGATCATGCCACAGGGGGACTGAAAAATCATGAACACTTTTCATGCTTCAGATCACATTCAAATTTTGTTGTATGGTTTTGAAGGGTCCTTAGGGGCTCCACTCTGCATACCAGAACAAAAATTGCGGTCGCACTGTGCTCCGAAGGGGGTCAAAACGTGTTCAGTGGCATTGCAGGCACACAGTGCAGTTAGAGTAGGACTGAATCATCAGCATTGTCTAATGTTGTCAAGAATGTCATCCTGTTGCTTATTCCACTGCAAACTGTCATTTTCGACCACGAAATGTGTTAGAATGAGTGTCCAAAGGGAAGGGCTGGTTTCATTGATGACCCTAATGTCAGCTGCTTAGTTCCTTTCATGTTGATGTGTCTGAAATGTTGGCCTCAGCCACACGCGAGAATACCACGTGATTTCAATGCAGGGTGTCGAAATTCTGCCCTCCATCGCAGAGATGTGAAAAGAAGGGGTGAATGTGTGTAGGAGAAGGTGTGACAACCTTTCTATCATGTGGCATGTCCACGATGGAGTTGGGAAGAATTGTTGTGACATCATTAACTCCCCTTACACCTCGCATGAGCTTTGGAGCTGTGGCCTTTCTTTGACATTTATTTATGCCTTGCTGTCTGACGCATTGTCAAGCCAGAGAGTGAGGTCACAGGGCAGCACACTTTTGCACCATTACAAAGAAAGGCTGCAGGCAACTTTGAGCCAAATTTCAAATGTGTGCTGACAACCAGGTGAGTGATGGCACTAATAAGATTATAAAATATCTGGGTTTCCTTACAATAAAGAGTTACTTCAAACTAAATAGACAATGATAAATTAAAAAATAAAAATGAGCCAAATGCAAGTATGTCCCGTGTCCTGAGGTTCTATACAATCTTAGTTACGTCTATAGATAGTTCATCCGTCCTCATCTTATGTTTGTGTGAAGTAATATTTTTCTATTATGCTTTTGGCGGATGATGAATGCAATGTATATTGTAATGGTAAAAAGATATTTTCTATGTGATACAATTAAAATTTAACAATTTTCAGATTTTTTTTCTCTTGTACTATGAAATTCTGCTTCTTGTCCAATTCCATGATTCTAGCTCAACGGGAAGTACTCTGTAGGTTTTGATGAGTGAGATTCCAACTATAAAAATGTGACATAACTGGCAGTATATTTTGATTGATTTAACCTTGAGGTTTAAATTTTTTACACTGCAAATGTACTGTAGACCTCAGAATGTGACATAAATTTCAACACCATATTTGTAACCATTCATGAGAGAAAGAGTTCTCAACAGTCAGACAGGCAGACGGGTGGACAGACTGCCAACAAAGCAATTTTGTAAATGTTTATAAAGTTTTATAAACGTTTTTACCGATAGAGGTATGCAATCTTTAGAAAATCTTTAGAAAATGGACTAGTAAATGAGATGTTGGCATCTGCAGTTTGGGTTTACCATTAGTATAATTCATGTGCAGTTTTTTTATACAGTTATTATTAGAAAGAAAGTAAAATAAACTATTACTTGAAGTTCAGAATTTGAGAACTGTTGAATTCTGTCCTGTGCTACACTGATCAGCCAGAACATTATGACCGCCGACCTACTGTCGATAGAAACCCATCCAGGCGATAGCTGCGTCACCTGGTGAGGAATTATTGCTAGTCAGACATACGCGTGGTGCATGTAATGCTGGCGAGTGTGCTGTCCTTGGGGAAGGTGCACAGTCTATTAGAGTTTGACTGAGGGGAGATGTGATGGCCCGGAGGCTCAGCACAAGTGTTTCGAAAACTGCACGATTTGTCAGATGTTTGAGGATTGCTGTGGTGAGTACCTTCAATATGTGGCGAAACCAAAGTGAAACCATGACCAGACCCTGTGGGTTTGGGTGGCCACCCCTCATTACAGTTATCGGACATCATAAACTGGGCAGACTGGTAAAACAGGACAGGTGGCGAATTGTGACTGAACTAACATCTGACTTTAATGCTGGAAAAAGTAAAAGTGTGTCTAAACATGCAGTGCACCACACACTCATAACGATAGCCCTCCACAGCCGATCTGTGCATGTGCCAGTGGGCATGTGATCATTGCCACTAGACGTTGACAGAGTGGCAGTGTGTTGCACGGTCTGGTGAATCCCGATACCTTCATCGTGCCGATGGGACGGTACAACTCCGTCATCTTCCAGGAGAACAACTCCTTGACACGTGTACTGCGGAATGAAGACAAGCTGGTGGCTGCTCAATTTCGCACAGTGGAACATTTCACATGGGCGTCCATGAGTCCAGTGGAGCTCGTGCAGGGCACCATGATGGACAAGGAGTGTAGTGCACTGGTTGCAGACCGTGTACACTGCTTCATCACAATCGTGTTTCCCTATGGGAGTGGCATTTTTCAACAAGATAATGCACCTTGTCAAGACGACAGGGGTGTGATGGAATGGTTCAAGGAACACAGTGGTGGACTCCAATTGATGTGCTGGCCCCCAGTTCGCCAGACCTGAACCCAATTGAAAACATCTGGGACGTGTTTGAATTTGGGATCAGAGATTATCGTGACCAACCCCCTTCACCTCACCAGAATTTACAGAAATTAGGTGACTTGTGTGTGCAGATTTGGTGCCAATTAGTTCCAGGGACCTACAGAGGCCTCATTGCTACTACATCACGGTTTGTTGCCCCGTTATTTATGCTTAAGGTAGACATACCGGTTATTAGGTAGGTGGTCGTAATGTACCGGCTGACCGTTGTATACAATAAACCTTTGGAAATTGGTTCCATAGATTTCCACAGTTTTGCTTCACTCATTCATTTGTATTGTTCCTCAATATGTAAGCACAAGTTTCTGTCATTCTTTTGATGAAAATTTGCTGTTATTTATATACTGCAATATTTTATCTTATGCAAAATACATACAAAACTGCAATGAAATAGCTACTTTGACTTCTTGCTGGATGAGAGTGGCATGTTGGGGCCATAAACCACAGAAAATGCCATCTTATTTCAATAGCACATCACAAAGTCCTATTCTTATTAGGAATTAGCAGCTTTTTAGCTCAACAGATTATCAGCAGGTTTAATTTAAAGTTACTTGTTCACTCCTTGTAGTACATTGCACCAGCGAAAATGCAGCCCCACTGTGAATGCTATTCTCAAACACGGGACGAGTTGGTTGACGTTCATAAGCAGCTGGAAATCACCCTGACTAGTGTCAAGCGATTAGCAGCTACTGCGAATCGGTGCGTTCGAAGAGTTCCCGAGAGTTGTGTACCTGAGATACCTGTACCAGAGGTACCTCAGGTACTATCCTTTCTTGTCGATCCTGTTTCCTCTGGATAAAGTATAGGATTTGTCATTACCTGTCCACTTGACAATGTCAATGTTTGATCTAGGCATCCTGTACACGGTGGACGGGGACCGTGGAGGACTCGGGGTGTTGTACTGATCCCCTAACCAGAAAGTTTGAGCTTCTGTCTTTCACTGAAATGGAAACTGGGCCAGTGGGACTTACTTGACCTGTGTTGTGGAAAACTGTTTTGTCCGGTGTCAGGAGGGGTCTGTTAATTGTTGGCAGTGTAAATATGTGGTGAATGATGATACTCCTTAGGGAAATGGCAGCAAGGGACAGGAAAGGACACCAGGTGAACTTGGTGCGTATGCCTGGAGGCCTCATTCAGCTTGTCGAAGAGGATATTCCTGCAGACATTAAGGGAATGGCACACATTGGAACAAATGATGCCTGTCATTTGGACTCCAATGTCATTCTTGGGTCATTTCAGTGATTGGCAGAGAAGGTTAAGAAAACCAGCCTTACGCATCGAGTTTCAGCAAAGCTCACAATTTACAGCCTCGTCTCCAGAACTGATCGCGACCCTTTGGTTCTGAGTCGAGTGGAAGGACTGAAACACAGACGTCGAAGGCTCTGTGACGAGTTAGGTTGCGACTTCCTGGACTTTTGCTATAGTGTTGAGAATTTTAGGGTCCCCTAAATAGGTGAGGTGTGCACTACACATCAGAGGCTGTTACTCAGGTAGCTGACTGTGTGTGGGATGCACACAAGGTTTTTTTTAGATTAGGCGACTCTGCATCCAGTCCAGATAATGATACTTTTAGGAAACCAAGAAGTATCAGTGTAAGATCGAAAGAAATACCTCCCACAGGTGAGAGTATTAAAATAAAATGGTAAACTGCCGAAGCATTCACAACAAAGTTCCAGAATTTGAAGCACTCGTGAAAAACAGTGGAGTTCATATAATACTATGTACAGAAAGCAGTCCACTGAGATAGAAATTGAAGCTGTATGTGAGATTCTGTAGGCAAGATTCAGTCTCAGGGGTGGGCATAAAATGATATCGCCCAGCAGACTTACCTCCTGATGTAATCAAATACTTTATACAAAACCTCAGTTCACTTGTACGTAACACTTGTATGTAAGTTCCCCATTCGTACTGTAATCATTGGTGGAGACTTTAATCATCCAACAATTAATTGGGAAAATTACAGTTTTGTTAGTGGTAGGGCTGTAGATGGGAGATGCTGAATGAAATGCGTTTGGCCGACAAGTGAACAATGCGTGATGCCTTCAGTGATCATTATAGGGAAATATGTTCAAATGATCTTTCACAGAACCAAAAGAAATTCTGGTCATATGTGAAGGTCGGTTGTTAGTGGCACGAAAGTTAGCATCCAGTCCCTATCGAATGAAACACGATCTGAAATTGTGAGTAGCAAAGTGAAAGCTGAAAAGCTCAGCTCAGTTTTCAAATGTTGCTTCACAAAAGAAAACCCATGAGAATTGCTCCCCCCCCTCCCCCCCTTTAATCCTCACATTACTGAAAAGGTGAATGAAATAAGTATTAATGTCAGTGGTGTTGAGGAAAAGCTAAAATTGTTAAAATTGAACAAAGCTCCAGCGTCCAGTGGAATCCCTGTCAGATTCTACGCTGATTTTACAGCTGAGTTAGCGCCTCTTCTAACTATAATCTATTGTAAATCTGTCTAACAAAAAACCGCACCCAGTTCTTGGCGAAAGGCTCAAGTGTCACCTGTCTATATGAAGAGTAGTAGAAGTGATCCAAAAACTACCATCCAATATCCTTGACATCGACTTGTTGTAAATCTTACAGTATATTCCGAGCTCAAACAAAATGAAGTATCTCGTAGAGAATGACCGCCTCTGTGCCAAGCAGCATGGATTTCAAAAACATTGATCGTGTTGAAAGTTTGGATCAAGGCAACCATGCAGATGCAGAGTTCCTTGATTTCCAAAAAGCATTTGATTCAGTATTGCCCTTACACTTATTGTCAAAAATACGGTCGTATGGCATATCAGCAAAATTTGTGACTGGATTGAGGACTTTTTGGTAGGAGGACACAGCATGTTACCGGGTATAGACTCATCAGATGTGAAGTAACTTTGGGTGTGCCTCATGTAAGTGTGTTGGGACCCTTGCTGTTCCTGTTGTATATTAATGGCCTTGCAGACACTATTGATCGTAAAATGAGGCATTTTTCAGCTGATGCAGGTATGTATAATGAAGTACTATGTGAGAGAAGCTGCATAAATATCTGGTCAGATCTCGATAAGATTTCAACGTGGTGCAAAGAGTGGCAACTTACTGTAAATGTTCGGAAGTGTGAAATTTTGCACATCGGAAAACCAAAAAGATGTAGTGTCGCAACGATTATTATACCAGTGAGATGGACCAATGACCAAGCAGTTTGGTCCCTTTCCCCCCTTTTAAACCAACCCACCAACCAGTGAGTCACTGTTGGAATTGGCCAACTCATACAAAATACCTGGTTGTATCACTTTGTAAGGATATGAAATGAAACGATCACATAGATTGTCATGGGTAAAACAGGTGGTAGACTTCGGTTTATTGGTAGAATGCTGGGTAAGTGCAATCAGTCTACAAAAGAGATAGCTTACAAATCACTTATGTGACCGGTTCTAGAATATTGCTCAAGTGTGCTGGACCTGTACCAGATTGGGACTAACAGGGGATATTGAATGTTTGCAGAGAATGACAGCACGGAATGGTCACATGTTTATTTAATCTGTGGGAGAGTGTCGCAGAGATAATTAAGGAACTGAACTGGCAGACTCCTGAAGACAGACATAAACTATCTCCTGAGAAAGTATATTAACCAAGTTTCAAGAACTGGCCTTTTAAACTGATTACTCTAGAAGTATACCACAATCCCTTGTGTATTGCTCACAGGGATCATGAGGACAAGATTAGACTCTGCATATACAGAGACATTCAGTCATTCTTCCTGCAATCCATACATGAATGGAATAGGAAGAAACCAAAACAACTGGTACAGTGGTATGTACTCTCTGCCATGCACCTCACAGTGGTTTGCAGAGTGTAGATGTAGATGTTGATTCACAACTAAAGTTGCAGAAACACATGTATACCACTCTGTTGACATCTTGTGGCAGCTAACTGTAGCTGCAAAGCAGTGTGACCTGCTGTTTACCGATTAACTATAGAAATTCATTGTAACGGGTGTTCCACACCCCTAAATATTCCTCAATATGTAAGCATGAATTTGTGTGTTCTTGTGATGAATTCCTACTTTCTCGAGCTATTACCATCATCCAGTTAGTTCGAGTCTCGATCAGGCACACAGTTTTAATCTGCCAGGAAGTTTCATATCAGCGCACACTCCACTGCAGAGTGAAAATCTCATTCTGGAAATATCCCCCAGGCTGTGGCTAAGCCATGTCTCCGCAATATCCTTTCTTTCAGGAGTGCTAGTTCTGCAAGGTTCGCAGAAGAGCTTCTGTAAAGTTTGGAAGGTAGGAGACGAGATACTGGCAGAAGTAAAGCTGTGAGTACCGGGCGTGAGTCGTGCTTTGGTAGCTCAGTTGGAGAGCACTTGCCCGCGAAAGGCGAAGGTCCCGAGTTCGAGTCTTGGTCGGGCACACAGTTTTAATCTGCCAGGAAGTTTTATTACCATCATATTTGTAAGTACAAAATTACTAACAAAACCACCAGAAATGGAGAACTGCGGCTTACATTATGGACAGACTTGTCAGCTTGGCAGTGTGGAGTAATGCAGTGAGTA
This sequence comes from Schistocerca nitens, assembly GCF_023898315.1. NCBI lineage: Eukaryota > Metazoa > Arthropoda > Insecta > Orthoptera > Acrididae > Schistocerca > Schistocerca nitens. The sequence continues at coordinate 218,918,129 of NC_064623.1, read as the reverse complement.
CTTGGATGCATTCCACACGAATGGTTATTACAAGTTACAGCAGCTTCGGACTTTAATTTCACTGGACAGCTGTTTTAAAATACTAGATGTGGTCGTCATATATTTCATTAACAGAATGTGGAATATAAAATGGGATTTATTCAAAGAACTCGAAAACTTCATAAAAGGCACAAAAATAGAAAAAAGTTGCTGAATTATGAGTTACAAAGGAGCTTTGAAGACTTCCTCCAAAAGCTTCTCCACATTGGAATACCTGTTTCATTAACAATATAAATGCTTGGTAAATTCATAGCTTTCTCTTTAATTAAAAAATCATTATAAATGTTTGGTGTGTTTTCCTGTGATTTCCATAAGAAAAAATGCCCATTATTGATATGTGTCATAATGTAATTGATTTAGGTATATTAATATGAGTGTTAAAGTTTAATATCTTAATATTGTCATTATCTGTGTGAGTTCCAATAGGTGGCATTTTTCGTTCTGTGTATTGCACTGTTCCACAAAATAACGTATAAGCTGGAGAATATGTCACTTAATATAAGACAGGTAAATGTACAAAATGTATTGTAATACTGTAAATTGTCTGGGCTGGCATAACCAGTGGAATTTTGCTACCCAACCTCAATGCCACTGCCATTGACAACAAAACCATCACTGTTACGGCAAATTTAATCCATGATTTGTAGGAACACACCTGATGATGGCAATGTTCTATCAGCACATTTTGCCAAACTAGACATTGATGTTAAAACAGGAACTAAACAAACATATAAATTCTACAACAATCACATGTCTGTGTGGGGTCAGTTTTCAACAACATTTATATGAAATACGGGGGTTGGAACTTAAATAGTGGCAACTATTTATTCACAACCGATACAAAAGAGTTAAATGTTTGCATCTGTTACTGTCCTTCAAAGTAGTCACCAGCGTTGTGTAGAACGCGTTGGTTCAAAAAAAATGGCTCTGAGTACTATGGGACTTAACATCTGTGGTCATCAGTCCCCTAGAACTTAGAACTACTTAAACCTAACTATCCTAAGGACATCACACACATCCATGCCCGAGGCAGGATTCGAACCTGCGACCGTAGCAGTCGCACGGTTCCGGACTGCGCGCCTAGAACCGCTTGACCACCGCGGCCGGCAGAACGCGTTGCCAGCGATGAGGAATACATAGTATACCGTTCGCAGAGCCCGCTCTGTTGATGGTGTGAATGGAGTGGTCTACTGTCTGTGAAATTTCTGGAAGAGTTCTGAACCGAATGCCACAAAGTAGTTACTTCATCTTCGGAACCAAATCAGTCACAAGGACATAAGTCCAGTGAGTATGGTTGACGGTGCAGTACTTCCCAGTCCCGTCGACCGAACAGAGCAGCCACAGCTTGCGCTGTATGTGCCCACGCATTGTCGTGCAAAATGACGGAAAACTTGTCGCAGGTGATGCTCCAAAAAGGATCAGTAATTCTGTGCATTGTTGGTCTGCCGTGGAATGCGTTAGGATAACACCATCGTAGTGGTACACGAGTATCACCGTAACTTTCACCATACTGGGGCTCTGACGCACTTTACACTTTCATGGCGACCCATAATGACTCCGTTTGTTGGATTGGCATTTCAGTTTTGGCTCGTACAATGTGGCCCATGTCTCATCCAGTGTTACAATATGGTGTAAGAAAGCCTCTCCTTTGTGCTCATAGCGCGTCTGAGCAGTGTTGTAACGCATCCATTTCTGCATTCCCGTCAAGTCGTGCAGAACCCATCGTGATGCAATTTTTCGCATGTCCGTGCGTTCCTTCAGGATGCGAAGCACAGTCGTATGCGCTAAGCAGTTTTCGTGGGCAAGCTCACAAATCGTATAGCGTCGATCACTGTCTACTAACGCGGCAACAGCATGCAATACCTCTTCAGAGATGCTAGGACGACCTGCCCGATGCGTGCCTGCCACAGTTTGCCGACCTTTGTTGAAGGCTTTTATCCATCGTGCCACTGTTCTGTATGGAAATGCCAATTCCCTGCATGCCTCTTGAAGACCTTGATCACACTATTATGCTGTATGACCTCTGGCACATTCAATCTTGATCCAACTCCATTGTTACTGTTTAGTAAACATAGTGACGCCGTTACGTTAGACTGCTCACTCACAAGTGACTGTTTTTCTCACTATTGTGTGCAGGCCAGTGACACGGGACGGGCAAGTCCATTTGGTCGGAGGTAAGGTAGGTTTGTCAACAACCTGTGCTATTAGCGACAATAGTAGATTCCATTGCATAGTGTTACCCCAGCAGTATTGCCACTATTTAAGTTCCAGCCTATGTAATTGTGCATTCTTCTTAATTTCTCACCATTTCTGGTCAGTTACCTTTATGAATATAGTAGCCTCACTCATGCATTGTACCTAATTGTATAACTTATTCTTCCTGGAGATAATTGAATTAACATAAGATTGTTTACACACTAGGTCAGGAGCTCAAAATTTCTGGAACAGCATCTCTATCTGCAATTTGGAGGAGAATTTATCCTGTGGATTATCTGTTATTTCCAAACAAGTGAAGATCTCACTCTGCAGAACATGGAGGAACATTACTTTACTGCATGAAGATGATCGACTCAGAGATAAATATTTCCCAGTTGTTCCAGGGAAAGTGAACTCTCCTAGTCAACAGTATTACTGAAGTAGCTCGGCCAGTTTTATACAAGAGTGTCAAGTCTTGTGAAAACAGTTAGACAGGATGAATGAGAGCAACAATGTTTATTTGAGGTGGAGTAAGCATCAAGCTACTTTGGTGTCTGTTTTTGATGGTCTGTTGGGCAGTGAGAAGTTAACGGATTGCACAATTAGTGCTGAGGGGCATCATTTAAGAGCACATAAGATAATTCTTTCAGCATGTAGTCCATATTTTGAGGAGCTGTTCTCTGAAAACTATGAGAAGCACCCAATTATTATTCTGCACGATGTAAAATACGATGTGTTTAAGGCTTTGCTGGACTTTATGTACCGTGGTGAACTAAATGTACCGCAAGAGCAGCTTAGTGCCGTTCTTAAGCTATCAGAGTCCCTTCAGGTAAGGGGACTGTCTGGCAGCAGATGTGTGGATGACGCCAACACGCAGAAAGGCAGTGGAAGAAATGTTCGATCAGTATCTCTAGAAACTCTCCCAACCCAGCCTGCTTCTGTGTCATGCTTTACCTCAGGCCAGAATGAGCCAGAAGAAAACATGCAGTCAATTAGAGACAGGCATCCGTGTGTGTTGTCTCAGAGAGGAGGTCCTGTGGAAGTAGACCCAATTTCTCGAAAGCCCAGAAAAAATATCAATCACTCTGATTGTGATAAGGGAACAGGTCAGAATGCATTTGAAGTTATTACTCCTGATCTTGATAGTGTGCATCAAAGGCAAGTACTGGCCACAACACCTAACTCAACTGGTGGACCAGGTGACAGCTCAACTCAGATGCTAAAGACCTTGCTGTCTGGTAGCCACACCACTGTATGTTCATTGTCATACACTCCAGTCCTTCATCAGTCTGCATGTAGTGAGTTGCAGAGTGACAGTGGGGAAATGACCATTGTGGAAAATGAACGATTTTTAATACCTGAAGTGGTATTACCTGACAAAAAGTCAGCAAGCCTGAGTGTACACAAGGAAGATGTATCACTAGAAACCGAACCTGAGGTCCTTGAGAATCACACGGAAATTGTAGAAGACCTTACTCTGGATGATGATGACGACGATTATCCTAGTGCCGATGATTATCGTGATGTTTGTAACAGTGCTGAAATTGACATTAGGGAAGTCAGGAGTATGAGTGAAAGCCTTACATACAAAGAGAATTTTTGCACTCAAGGGGTTAACAATATGCATGCAGCATTTGGCAGTGATTATATGAGAAACATGTCTTTGACAACACCACAGACAGTATTACGTAAACGGTATAGTTGTCATTCTTGTGGGAAGTCTTACCGGCATCCACAAGGGCTGTGGAGACACATGAAGCATCAGTGTGGTAAAGACCCACAGTTTCAGTGTCCCCGCTGCAATTATCGGTGTGCTAGAAAGGATAATTTAAAAGTGCATATGGCTACTCGCCGTTGTATGATGCAGGAGAAGTGTGAACTTTTTGAAGGGAATGTGTGATGATATGGACCTAACAAAAAAAGGATTGAGTGTAGTCAAGTGAGTTCTTTATCATTAGTGAGGATTTATTTGTGACCCTTTAGTGGCAATGTATATGTGTAAGTTGATGTGTGGCTCCAAATTCATTCTTGTGTAAATTGTGTTTGCTGTGAGCGTATTTTTAATTTGTGACGTAGCTTGGTAATCTCATTGCATTTGAAGTAATTTCTCTTGAAAGAGAGATTATTTCATATTAAATGAAGTAATTATGTCAGTAATGGTGTGTTGTGGTCAGTTATACACTTCATTGTAAACAGAATATTTTTCTTGTGGTGAAGACCTTAGGTATATTAGTGCAAGTCAAGTAATGTTGAAAACCTTCCATAAACATGACAGCTGTAATATCGCCTTGAATTACTAGTTGATTATTATGACAGTACCAAGAATAAATCAACCATAAAATATCTGTGTAGTACCAGAGTGATAAAAGGTGAACAGACTCATAAAACTTTCTTTAGGAACAGTAGTTTTGTGACAGATTTTTTCTTAAGTTTTTTATCATATGTGTGAGCAGAATGTAATTCAGAATTCCCAAAAAGTATGTGTTGTTTTTCACTGTCATTTGGTTATCTGATTGATCCTGTTGGTCTAGTTGCATCCCTCATAGTTTCCATAATTCAGGGTGACTATAAAAAAATGTCCCATTTATAAAATATAAGAGTACCAACTGTAAGCATTGTAGTGTGTTGGTTCAAGGTCACAATGCAGTAACTCAAACAGTCTTATATAAGTGCATGCATTAGTACAGCTTTGTTAAGCTTCCATTTGCAGTGCCGCATATTCAAAATGGCGACTTTTGGGTGTAAAGCATTCTACAACTTGCTTAAAGTTAATCTGTAATTTTAATTCAAGCTCATTTCGTTCGAAGTTTGTGATCCCCCATGTTGCAAAAACATCTGCTGAGGCTATAGTCAATTCGGAATGGCTGGTTTTGTGTGTGTAAAGGGAAAAGTGTGGGACGACCAAAAGTGTCTGAAGAGGATGTTGACGGTGTCAGAACATCTTCTCTTCAGTCCTAAGAAATCTGTTTGGAAAGCAAGTCTTTGACTTCCTGTGGCAAAGACTACAGTGTGGAAGGTTTTAAGAATATATTTACACATGTATCCATACCAGTTACAGTTGTTACATGCTTTATGGCCAGATGACTATGGTATGCGTTATAACTTGCAAGTGAAGTGTTGCAGCAGGATTAGAACTTCTCTTCTAAGTAGGAAGGTAACTAACCATAATGTTCATATCTGATGTTATAAATTGTCAAAGAGCTTTCCCAAAACTAAATATTTTCTGCACTGTCTCTCGTCATGAAGAGTATGTTTTTTTCACTGCAGCTACCGTAACTTGGGTGGCATATCTGGATATGTTAAAAGAAAGTCTCTCTCCCTGTTTAGAAGGTGAACCTGAGAACTTCATTTGGCAACAAGATGGAGCCCCTCCCCATTGGAATATCTCTGTATGAGATTGGTTGAATGTTGATATACCTGACCGTTGGATTGGTCGTAGTTGTCCCACTGGCCTCCATGTTCACCTGACCTCATACCATGCAATTTTTTTTTTCTTTGGGGCTATATAAGGAGCGGCCAAATAAAAAGTAGACAAATGGAAAAAGTAAGTAAACTGTTAATAAGTTTATCCCACTGTGAGACAAGACAATCAGTGCCTACAGAATTCTTGATTGTTCCCATCATGTTCCAAAATTTTTGAGGAGGTGATGCTAGTATAGTATCTCACCTTGGCAACAACAGTGTCCTCAGAAAATCATGGTTTCAGATGAGTTGCTCTATTGAGAATGCCATTTACATGTTTGCTAACCAAATTTTACAAGCATTAAATAATAAAATAGTGCCAGTTGGTATTTTCCTCAACCTGTCTAAAGCATTTGACTGTATGAATCACAGTTTTCTCCTAGATAAATTGAAATTTTATAGGATTGATGGCGTAGCCAACCAATGCATGATATCGTATGTTGCCAGAACAATACAGAAAGTTATATTGTTATTCTGACTGGGGAGAAATCGCATAGGGTGTTCCCCCAAGGCTCAGTCTTGGGTCCTATGGTGTTCGTCATATATGTAAACGATCTTCCATCTAATTTACAACAGGTGGAATTAGTTCTTTTTGCAGATGACACTAGTATTGTTATCAGTCCAAGCATATCTTAGGAAACATACAAATGGTAAACAGTGTTTTCAAAAGCACGATTTACTGGTTTTCTGTGAATGGTCTTGCCCTCAATTTTATACACACACAACATATTCAGTTCTGCACAACTAGGGATACCACATCAGTGGTGAGTGTAAAACATTTGAGCAAATAATAAATAGGAATTTCAAAATGCTTAGTTGTCCATATTGATGGGAATTTAAACTGGAAAAAGACCATTTTAGAACCCATGGAGTAAATCAGTTGAGCCATATTTGCACTTCAAATCAGCAAATTTTTGGGAGAGACAAATTAATAAGTTGGTGTATTTTGTCTATTTTCATTCAACAATGTCATATGGGAAAACATTCTGGGGTAACAAATCTGTAAGAAAGTAAGCCTTCAAAGCTCAAAACTGGGCTGTAAGAATAGTATGTGGGGCCTACTAACAATCATCTGTTTGAGGAGTTGGGCATTCTGACTATTGCTTCACAGTATATTTATTCTCTCATGAAGTTTGTTGTAAATAATCCACTACAGTTCAAAGGAACAATAATGTGTGAGGGCTGCCCAGAAAGTAATGCATCAGATTTATTTATTTTTTTTTTCTCTCAATCAAAAACTATGCTACGCAAGCAAAATGATATGTATGTATTATTTGAAGTTTCATGAGTGAGGGCGCCAAATTTCTGTCACTTCCGACAGATAGCATACTTGCAGGACAGTTTCAAAATTGCGTTTGTAAGTGATGTGCATTACAAGCAACGTGCCGTCATTGAATCTCTCATTATAGAGAAAAAAAAAAAAAAAAAAAAAAAAACTTTGGGGAATATTCACAGATGCTTGTACAAAGTCTGTGGAGTATCTGCTGTCGACAGAAATACAGTTAGTCACTGGGCATGAAGGGTGAGTTCATCAGAAGGCAGTTTGTGGAGCTCCACAATTTACAGCAATCGGTGAGACTGTCCATGGCTGTCACACCTGACATGTCGCAGCGAGCTGATGTCATTTGTGAGGATAGACGCATTATGACTCAGCAGTTGGTGCTGCATCTGTCAACCAGCAAAGGAAGTGTGGATGCAATTATCCACACTCTTGGATATTCAGAAGTGTGTGCAGGATGGGTCGCACTGTGTCTTTAACGGTGGATCACAAAACCCACAGAAAAGACATTTGTCTTGATTTGTTGCAACATTTTGAATATATTTCTTATTCCGGATTGTGACAGGTGATGGAATGGTGCCATTCCTACTCCCCACAGAAGAAAAAATTCGAAGCAACTGCTTCCACTGGTAAGGTCTTGATCACCGTGTTCTGGGACTGTTAAGGTGTGATTTTCATTGATATGATGCCCAAGAGGCAGTACCATTAATTCAGAAGCATATTTCAACATGTTAACAAAACGCAAGATGCGCTTCCGGCGACTTTGGTGTCACAGCAACCCACGAGATATTCTGCTGCAACATGATAAAGCTTGGCCCCACACAAGTCTGAGGACTACTGAACACATCGCAAAACGGGATTGGTCAGTGTTACCCCATCCAATTGTTTGGGCCATTAAAGGATTCCATTTGTGGAAGACATTTTGAGGACGATGAGATTGTGATTCACACAGTGAAGCACTGGCTCCGCCAGCAGGAAAAGAATTGGTACCGACAGGGCATACATGCCCTTGTTTTGTACTGGAGGAAGGCCACAAAATGCGATGGAGATTACGTGGAAAAGTAGGGTGTGTAGATAAAACACCATTATTTCATGTGTGTAAGTCTTATTATGTTCAGTAAAGAATTGTTAAAGAAAAAAAATGTGGTGCATCACTTTCTGGGTGACTCTCGTTCATAATTACAATAGAAGAAGGAAGAGTGACATTCATTACTCCACATTAAGGTTGTCGGCACAGAAAGGGTGCCCAATGCTACAACTAAATTTTCTGGTCACTTAACCACTGATGTAGATTGTCATACCAGACAGCAAAACCCCGTGAATGTGGTAAGCTCAGGAATGTGGAATTCTTTTGTTTACCACATTCACGAGATTGCTGTCAATGGCAGTAGGTCATGTGGTATCTGGTAATTCACTATTGATAGTTTCTCTCTTGAGGCTGATTTTACCATATAGTGATCTGAGTCATAATTTGATCCTGTGTGGCTTTGTGCCTCTATAGGCACAGTGGAGTGATGGGCATTTGCTAAAATAAGGTTAATCTGGTTGGCTATTCCACTGACTGTCGACTTCCATGTACCAGGATGAATCCTTATATGTGGGAAGTATGTACACTCAGTTATAATATTATTCCCTGCTGCAAATTGGCATAGTATATTTCCATTCTTGTTGGTTTCTTTGTGCAATGAATATTTTCCAGAGAATCTCTGTTCATGTTACACAAATGATAGAGCATAGCATTTGGTCATCCTTTTTTGCAGGTTTTATTTTGCAAACCCAGATTTTGGGCACAACGTGGCACCACACAAAACTGGCACTAATAGCATAGGCACATAGGGAACACACGTGACACAGACCCCTGAGTCCACGGCATCCCAACATCAGTATGGGATAAGATCACCATGCACACGTACACAGGCCGCACAACGGGTTGGCATACTCTGGATCGGGTGGTCGAGCAGCTGCCGGGGTATAGCCTCCCATTCTTGCACCAGTGCCTGTCGGCGCTTCTGAAGTGCCGTAGGGGTTTGGAGACGTTCAGCGATACATCGTCCAAGAGTATCCCAGACGTGCACGATGGAGTTTAGGTCTGGAGAACAAGCAGGCCACTCCATTCGCCTGATATCTTCTGTTTCAAGGTACTCCTCCATGATGGCAGCTCGGTGGGGCCGTGCATTGTCATCCATCAGGAGGAAGGTGGGGGACCCACTGCACCCCTGAAAAGGCAGACATACTGGTGCAAAAAGATGTCCCGATACACCTGACCTGTTACAGTTCCTCTGTCAAAGACATGCAGGGGTGTACGTGCACCAATTATAATCCCATCCCACACCATCAAACCACGACCACCGTACAGGTCCCTTTCGAGGACATTAAGGGGTTGGTATCTGGTTCCTGGTTCATGCCAAATGAAAACTATGCGAGAATCACTTTTCAGACTGTACCTGGACTCGTCCGTGAACATAATCTGGGACCACTGTTCCAATGACCATGTACTGTGATCTTGACACCAGGCTTTACGGGCTCTCCTGTGACCAGGGGTCAGTGGACTGCACCTTGCAGGTCTCTGGGCGAATAAACCGTGTCTGTTCAGTCGTCTGTAGACTGTGTGTCTGGAGACAACTGTTCCAGTGGCTGCGGTAAGGTCCTGAGCAAGACTACTTGCAGTACTACGTGGCTGTCTGCGGGCACTGATGGGTGAGATATCGGTCTTCTTATGGTGTTGTACACTGTGGACGTTCCGTACTGTAGCGCCTGCACACGTTTCCTGTCTGCTGGAATTGTTGCCATAATCTTGAGATCACACGTAGTGGCACACGGAGGGCCCGTGCTGTGACCTGCTGTGTTCGCCCAGCCTCCAGTTGCCCTAGTATTTTACCCCTCATAACGTCATCAATATGTGTTTTTTGAGCCATTTTCAACACACAGTCACTATTAGCACATCTGAAAATGTCTGCGCACTTACTTGCTGCTCCGTACTCTGACATGCACTGTCACACCTCTGCGTATGTGGACTGCTGCCAGTGCCACCGTGCGACGACTGCAGGTCAGATGCACTGCATGGTTATACTCCGAGGTGATTTAACCCACAACCGCCCACCAGAGCGTTGTTTCACCATGTACAAGACTTATCCTTAATTTATGAGCATGAGTGTACGTGATCAGTTGATACTATAAAAACTCGTGGCATAACCTTAGTGGCTTATACATTAGATTACATACCACTATTTTCTAGTCTCAATGCATGTCAGTTCCCTGTTGTTCGGGCGTCAGTCACAGTTCTTTGAATACTACTGTATAATGAAGGTAGGCTATGTGGGGAACACACAGTTGGTTGTATGGCGCCCTGTATATGAACTACGTAATATATAACACTTAAGGAAAGCAGTTATGGTCTCCAGTAAAAAAACTTCAAATTTACCTAGGAATTACATAAAATAAAATATAAGTAAAATTATTTACATTGCTGTCCGACTTATTTCCTCATTTGCCAGTAAACACAGAAAATATAAAAAAAAATTACAGGTTAACTCCTTGTGAGTCAGTTGGTTTGTTATTCTTTAAAACACATATGTAACATTAGATAGGTAAAACTTTTTTTAAATGTATTTAGAAGACACAAGGAGGCACATGGTGCATGCTGCAACTATTAGAATTGATTTGATTTAAATATTTTAATCTTTTGTACTATTTTTCTCTTTATTTAAACATCATGACGGGTATGTTGTTCCTCTCATTCACGGAATAGTTCATAAATGGCGGCAAATATCAGCAAGATGGATAGTTGGTGTGACTTGGCATTCTATTACAGATGTAGAGAGTACTAGTCTCTGTGTCACTTCAGATATTTAATTATAAATACAATAAAACCAATATTCTGAATTGCTGTTATTAATGATGTACATGCATCTAAACTAACATACCATGGAGAAAGTTCTGTATGTTGAATGTTATAATCATCGTACTCCTACAGTATTATGTTAATGGTTGCTACATATTGGCAAGAAGGTAGGAACCACTTTGTTCCCCTTGAGTCAAACCTTACACCTTTTCCCAGCAATAAGTTTTCAAACTGTTCCCAGAACAGTGCATTTTCCATAATGACCTGATCATTAATCAGGTTAGAGTTGGCATTTATGTTTATACTCGGTCCTCGCAATTTTTATGTTAAAATTTTCTACAACTAACATTAAATCATAATTAAGTATTTTCAGTATCTCCGTAGAACTGTTCTTACATTATATCCTCCTTTTCCTCCGCTGCTGTATGTGGATTTGCTATTGATATGTTCCTAAATTTCTCTCCTATTCTAAGTCTGCACATTCTTTCATTAATGGATTCAAATTCTAATAAGGTTTCCCTAGCTTCTTTGCTTATTTCAAATGTTGTTCCAAATTGGCCTGTGCTTTCCTCTTGCCCACTATGTATTAATGAGTACTCTTGTTCGTCAGTCTGCCCATTTCCTCTCCATCTTATTTCCGGTAGCCCTACATCATTATAATTAAATTTTAAGAGTTCATTGCCTAATTATTTCCTTTTTCCAGGCTGAAGTGTTGTCCTCAGATTCCAGTTGCTATTTTCAAGTCCTTTATTCTTTTTCTTTGTAAGGGTTGTGATATTTCTTTCCATCCAGTATCCAAGGCTTCTGTTGAATTTTTGCGATTGCCATTTTTTACCGTATGGGGTTATTGAACCAATGACCAGCACCTAGTCTGAAGTACCAGGATTTGTATCAGGTTTACCCTTTTAGGGAAGCTGGTTTCACCATGCCTGTAGAGCCCTCCTATGTTGTGGGACACAATTTGTCTGGTTCCTCTGTCAAAACCACCCCAGGTTTGGCGACCTGGCCAGTAGTTGTCAGCACAGCCACTGACCAAGGGGAGAGATGGTAGATGAACAATTTAATTCTTTCCTGAAAATATCATTGCATCACTCCTTTCCAGATAGGGCTCGTGCACTGTCGAGTGATTTCTGCCAGTTGGGTAAAGTAGATATTTGCACACTTTGCCACCTTTTGCCCAACTGTGATTGTTTAAAAATTTATTTTGGAGGAATAGATTATGTTGCAAAATGGCAGCTGACAGCCACACAAGTTACGGCACTAACGAGCTTCTGAAATAGATGGTTTGGTTTTCTTCAGAGTGTCTGCAGTTTGGGTCCACCATTAGTTAAAATCATCTACAGGTTATTTGTACACTGATTTTGAGAATGAAAGTGAAAGAAAATGAAAGCTTAAAGTTCAGAAATTGGAAGCTGTTGAATTCTGCCCTTTGCTATACTGTAACAGTATTGTAAACCATGATACATATAAAATATATTGACTCAAGGAACTCAAATTCTTCATAAAAACGGCACAAAAGTGGAAATAAATTGCTGAATTATGAATTACAAAGCAGCTTTGAATACTTCATCCAATAGGTTCCCTATAGTGGAATATCTGTTTCATTAACAATATAAATGCTTGATAAATTCACGAGCCCCCTTTTTTTGTTTTTTGTTTTAATGAAAAAAATCATTATGAATCTCTTGTGTATTTTCCTGTGGTTTCTGTAAGAAAAATCCCCTTTATTTACATGTATCATAATGTAAATGATTAAAGTATAGTAATGTGTGTGTTAAAGTGTTATTTCTATGCTAATTCCAGTAAGTGGTATTTTTGTTTCGTGTATTGCTCTGTTCCAAAAAAGAATGTGTAAGTTGAAGTTTTTCACTTAGTATAAGATAGATGAATGTACAAAATGTATTGGAGTGCAGTAAATTGTCTGGGCAGAATCAGTGAAAATTTGTTACCCAACTTTGCCACACCCATCGACAGCAAAACCATAACTGGTTACACCAAATGTAATCAAACAAAGTAATCTCTATGTAGTAGGAAGGCACCTGTTGGTGGCAATGTTCTGCCAACACATTGTGCCAAACTAAATACTGATATTAAAATGGAACTTGAACGTATGTGCTAAAAAATTCCACAGCAGTCATCCTGTATTTGTATGTGGGTCAGTTCTCAATAACATTTGCGTGAAATGAATATAAATTCTTCTTAATTTCTCATCGTTTCTGGTCAATCGTCTTAATGGACATTGTACCCTACACTCATAAATTGTAAATATTTGTATAACTTGTTCTTCTTGAAGATATTTGGATTAACATAAGATTGTTTACACACTAGGTCAGGCGCTCAGAATTTCTGGAACAACAACTCTGTCTGCAATTTGGAGGAGATTCTTTACCACGGATTATCTGTTACTCAAAAACGAGTGAAGATTCCGCTGTGCAGACCTGGAGAAAGATTACTTCACTGCTTGAAGATGATCAACTTGGAGATAATTATTTCCCGTTTGTTCCAAGGAAACTGAATTTTTCTAGTAAATTATATCACTGAAGTAGTTCGACCAGCTTTGTACATGAGTTTGAGGTCTTGTGAAGACAGCTAGGCAGGATGAATGAGAGCAACAATGTTTATTTGAGGTGGAGTAAGCATCAAGCTACTTTGGTGTCTGTTTTTGATGGTCTGTTGGACAGTGAGAAGTTAACAGACTGCACAGTTAGTGCTGAGGGGCATCATTTAAGAGCACATAAGATAATTCTCTCGGCCTGTAGTCCATATTTCGACGAACTGTTCTCTGAAAACTGTGAAAAGCACCCAATTATTATTCTGCACGATGTAAAATACAATGTGCTTAAGGCTTTGCTGGACTTTATGTACCGTGGTGAACTAAATGTACCGCAAGAGCAGCTTAGTGATATTCTTAAACTCTCGGATTCCCTTCGGGTAAGGGGACTGTCTGGCAGTGGGTGTGTGAACAATGTCGACATGCAGAAAAGAAGTGAAAGAAATGCACGGTCAGTGTCTCCAGGAACACACTCGTCGCAACCTGCATCTGTGTCGTGCTTTACCTCGGTTCAGAATGAGCGAGGAGAGCACGTGCAGTCATTTAGAGAAACCCCTCCACGTGTGTCGTCCCAAGAAGGAGGTTCTGTGGAAGTGGACTCCATTTCTAAAGCTGTTCAAAAGTCCAGAAAAACTATCAGTCACACTGTTGCTGATGAGGGAACAGCTCAAAATGCATTTGAAGTCATTACCCCTGATGTTGATAGTGTGGATAAACTTCCATCTCAAAAGCAAGTACTGGCCACAACCCCTAACTCAACTGGTGGACCAGTTGACAGCTCATCTCAGGTGCTAAAAACCTTGCTGCCTGTAAGCAACACCACTGTATGTTCGTCATCATACACTATGATTCCTCATCAGTCTTCAAGTAGGGAGTTGCAAAACTCTAGTGGGGAAATGACCATTGCGAAAAATGAACGGTTTTTAATACCAGAAGCAGTATTACCTGATGAAAGGTCAGAAAGTCTGAGTGCACACCAGGTAGAGGTATCTCTAGAAACAAAACCAGAGGCCCTAGAGACTAATGTGGAAATTGTAGAAGACCTTACTCTCGATGACGACGACGATTATGCTGGTGCCGGTGATTATCGTGATGTTTGTAACAGTGTTGAAGTTGACATTGGGGAAGTCACGAGAGCGAGTGAAGATCTTACATACGAAGAGATTTTTTGCGCTCAGGAAGTTAATAATACGTGTTCACCATTTGGCAGTGTTGATTTGAGTAACGTGTCTCTGTCAGCATCTCAGATAGTATTACGTAATCGGTTTATTTGTCATTCTTGTGGGAAGTCTTACCAACATCAATCAGGGCTGTGGAGACATGCGAAGTTTCAGTGTGGCAAAGAACCGCAGTTTCAGTGTCCTCGCTGCAATTATCGCTGTGCTAGGAGTGATCATTTAAAAAAACATATGGCTTCTCTTCGTTGCCAGATGCAGAAAAAATATGCTCTTTTTGGAGGGGATGTGTAATAAGAGCCTAACACAAAGAAAGGGGCAAATGGTGTCAAGTGACTTCCTGGTCTTTAGTGAGGACTTTTTGTGAGGGAATTGTGTCATCTGTGGAAGTGTGTAGTGTAAGTTGCATGAAGCAGTGATTACTTTGCACTGTGTGGGCAGAAATTAATCCTTGTGTAAATTGTGGTTGCTATGAGTATATTTTAAATTTATGTGGAAACTTGGCAACGTCAATGTCATTGAAGTCGTGGTTTGCTTTGTGAAACAGATGACTTGTGATGTAATGTAGTAATTGTGTCAGTGAAGGTCACCTATTGTCATCAGTTATGTTGTTTGTCATGAACAGAAAATTGTTTGTGTAGTGAAGACCTTAATTATGTGAGTGCACATCAAGAAATGTTGATATGAGTGTATTACAGAATTCTAACAGTTGTAATATCCCCTTGAAGTACCAGCTGATAATTATGCCAACACCTATAATTTCTTGACATATTCCTCCAGATTAATTCTGACTGTCCATTCTGTTTCTTCTCATTTCCTCCTTAAACTTCTCCAACTTTCCCACTTGTAACAGTGTTTAACACTCGATAGTCATGTTCATAATCCTCCTTTTCTTCCTTGTTTCATTGTGTCTCTCTCAGCATATCCATCTTGAATGTCCGAACAGGACTCATCATGCTGTGTATGCATCTATCAGTGTTGTGAAAGATAATGATCTCAGTTTGTATTTGTATGTGTTGCACTGTGTGATTAGCTGCTTTATTACTGTTTATTTCACAGTATGTTGACATATGCCTAAATTTCAGTTTTAGAGAACCCTACTGTATTTTAAAGATTTTTACAGAAAGAAGGTATTGGGAAAACCTTAATGTCGTGGTCATTATACCAAAAATAAAATACAAGTGATATTTTATTTTAACAAGAGTACTGTATTTCAAGTAAGCAGATAAACAAATTTTTTATTGTCTGGCTACACATTGGCAATGAACACTGGGGACAGATATAATGGATACAGCTTTAAATCACCTCAGGACGTGTGAAGCAGTGTATAATAGATGTACCACATAAAACTGGTTGTGGATTAACGACGAGAGCCGGTGTGCTTGCCAGCCTGGATTTGATTTAATCAGTTTCCCTTGTTTTCACGTGGGACAACACTAGAAACAGCCAGATGGGGTCCACAAATTATGTTCTTGTGGACCTCCCATTTAGATAAAGGATGTATGCTGGATTAACACGTTGAAGATGAAGTGCAAGTGTAGCTGAGGCGAGAATGCTGTGTTCAAAACACCGAACCCGAGTATAGCTCAAGCCACAACTTTCACGACGAGTTAGGCACCTGCCGCTCGAAAACTGGACTCGCTTCATATGAGGGCAGTATACAGACATCTTGCTACCTATTCCTTGGCAGGTGCTGCCTTCTGTCAATTTATAGAAATATTTAGAAAGAAATATTAGCTAATGTAACAGCTGCTCTTGCAAATTTCTGAGCCAAACTAATGGCAATAACTTAATTTCATGAGGTTTTGAATTTCACTGTAATTCTGCTAGAAATATATCACATTTGCTGAATGAACAAGAAATTTTGGAAGCTCAAGAGGATGAAGTTGCTCAAACAATTTGTAATCTATCAAAGAAATAAAGGAAATATGAACAATAAATCTTGAAGTGTGGCAATTTTTTAGTACGTATTGATCTTGAAGGTATATCAATTATGTATGTACCAGTAACACTTTAAATAATGGTATAAGTGTCCAGTTTTCCAAGCCTGACATTCTTCTGAGTGGGCCAGTCTCCAAAGTGTTAATGTGTCCTGTTGCATAAAATAAAAGCAGGAGTAATGTGGTATTTTAATAAAA
The DNA here is from genome assembly GCF_023898315.1 of Schistocerca nitens. NCBI lineage: Eukaryota > Metazoa > Arthropoda > Insecta > Orthoptera > Acrididae > Schistocerca > Schistocerca nitens. The sequence goes on along the minus strand of NC_064623.1, from coordinate 218,901,448 downwards.
TCGAATATTTGCTAAGACTCATATACACAACTACTTTCAGAATATATATAAAGTCAACTCGTACTGCATTACTCATAATTTCATTTTGCAAATGCACTCGAGCAAATTGTCCTGCCAGATTAGACCTGTGTATTGTATCGGACCAGGGCTTGAACTTGAGACCTCTTCCTTTCACTGGCACGTGCACTACCGAATGAGCTATCTGAGTACAACTCACGAAATGCTCTCTGCTTCACTTCTATCATTACCTCATTTCTCACCTTCAAGACTTCCCAGATTCATGGCAGTTTAATCTGCCATGAAGGTTCAGATCAGCATGCTCCGTGCTGTTGAGTGGAAATTCATTGTGGAAATTTTTCTTTCTGCAGCCTCTCAGTACTTTCTCAGACTTTCTTGATGTATTTTCTCATGCTCTTCTGACGAACCGTAGAGATTAACCCTCTCAGTTCCCGCCTCCTCTCCATTTACCAGTTTTTCGTGGTGTTTCTTAAAGTTCTTAATATTAGAAATTCGAAAGTACAATTAAATACATGCACATTGACATTATATTATTATTATTGGGTGGAGTCAGCACAGGGATTGGTCTTCCGTCTCTTGTTGCCACACTGCTAAGTTACAATTGCTGTGATCTGATTCTTTTGAAAGGTGGAAGTAGAGGGTTGGGAGCATGAAAAATAGGCTTTGATTTAGTGATGCGTGTTTTCCTTTGATTAATAAAATAAATTTGTTCGACTTTTGGCTATGTAGCAAACATTACTTCAATTTTTGACAAGTTAACACACCACACTGTATTTTTGTTGTGCATAAAATACACCAATAAGGAGTATATTTAATAATGTAAGAACTCTTTGGTTTTCTGGAGAGAGAGTTATTTATTCAACCAATTACAATTTTAAAATTGGATTTGTACATATCAGCTTAATATAACAACAACATAATATGGTTCATTAAGGATATGCATTAACTGCCTTTTTAAATACACTGTTTTTAGTTGTCTGTTTAATTTCCTTGCGCTGTTCAGTGTACAGTTTGATTCCCTGGTAGAAAGTACTTTTATGATTTTTAAAAATCTTATTCCCTCTTCTTTTGTCTTTTATTAACTGTAGCTGTAGTACATAATAGCAAGATAACGTTCTGGTGAATAATTATTGCCCTATAAATGTAGATTCAAAATTCAAGAATAACATCATTCATTACACATTTATGGAAATCCATCAGGTCTGTGGTGCATCTTCTTGTATGTCAGTTGAACTGAGCAGTTTTCTTGTGTAACTAATGTTGAGTAATGCACTGATAATGTTATAATACTTTTCCACAAGGGGTTAGCACAAGTGTGTAAAATAAATTCGCCGGTAATGCACTGCAGATCCACATGTGTTCCATTTGTAGTAATATTCAGCAATGTAATTAATTATACATTTTTTGTGTATGTGCATACTGATATCAAAGTTTCTGAGGTTCATGAAAATTTCTGGTTTCCTGAATGATAGTGTCAGATATGCAGTTGATAAAGAAGGGCACTTACCGTTTACAGCATATAACAGATAATTCTATAAACTACAATTTGGGTCAATTAACAGTGACATTTTGATAAAATGACCCTATGATTCTGTGTGCTTCATAATTTGTAATAATTTCTCATGGAATTTTTCTTTTTATAATTACCCTGCTGTACCCTGCACATGTGTGTTAGAAATATATATTGGTTTTAACGTCTTGGAGATAAAACTGGAGTAATGTAAGATACCAAAATGAATTTTCGCTTTGTAGTGTGCACAGATATGAAACTACCTGGCAAATTAAAAAATTGTGTGCTGGCCAAAGACTCAGACTCAGGACCTTTGCCGTTTGTGGGCAGTTGCTCTCCTGCTAGAGCTACCAAAGCCCGACTCACAACCTGTCCTCACAGCTTTACTTCTGCCAGTCCATGACCTCGTGCCTTCCAAATTTCATAGAAGTTCTCCCTGGGGAACTTGTTGGACTAAATCCTGGAGGTAACGATATTGCCAAGACATCACACACTCTGCTTTAGAGTGAAAACTGATTCTGGAAACAGTCCCCCAGGCTGTGGGTAAGCCATTTCTTGAGACCATCATCCTTTCATCCAGGAGTGCTATTCCCACAAGTTTCGTGGGAGAACTTCTGTGAAGTTTGGAAGGTAGGAGACGAGGTACTGGCAGAAGAACAGCTGAGAGACGGGGTTGTGAGTCGTGCTCAGGTAGCAGTTGGTAGAGCACTTGCCCATCAGTTTCAATCTGTAAAGAAGTGACAAAATGGTTTAGACACTAAGTCAGGAACAACTGTACCTGCTATTAGGAGGAAAATCGTGCCTTGGATTATCTGTTATTCAAACGAGTGAAGATTCCGTTCTGCAGAACTTGGAAAAAGATTAATTCAGTGTGTACAGATGATCAACTTGGAGATAAATATTTCCCTTTTGTTCCAAGGAAACTGAACATTCTTAGTCGTTATTGTAATAATGAAGCTAGCTTTATAAAAGAATGTGAAGTCTTGTGAAGAAAGATAGACAGGATCTATGAGAGCAACATTGTTTGTTTGAGGTGGAATAAGCATCGAGCTACTTTGTTGTCTGTTTCTGATGGTCTGTTGGACAGTGAAAAGTTAATGGACAGCACAATAAGTGCTGAGAGGCATCATTTAAGAGCAGATAAAATAAATATATTAGCTTGAAGTCCACAATTTGAGGATTTGTTCATTGACAACTATGAGAATAATCCAACTATTATTCTGCATATGATATGGTTAAAGCTTTGATGGATTGAATGTATCATTGTGAATTAGATATACCACAAGAGGAGCTTAGCGGTGGCGTTACCTGTTGGAGTCTCTTCATATAAGGGAGGTGTCGTGCAATAGACGTGTAGATGATATCGACACGCAGAGCGGTAGTGGGAGCAAGGCGCCATCAGTACCTCCAGAAACTCTGTAATCTGAACTTATTTATGTGCCCTGCTTTACCTCAGATCAAAATGGCCCTGAAAGAAAGATGAAGTTACTTAGAGGATGCTCTCTAAATGGGTTATCTGAGTAAGTAGGTTCCATGTGATTTTCTTTGGTTCCAAAATCAATTTCAAACAACAGGAAAATTATTAATCACTCTGATTCTGATCATAGAGTAGGGTAAAATGCAGTTGAAGATGATGTTACTCCTTATACAGTGTTTGTTAACCTGAAAGCTCATCAGCAAGTACTACATACATGAAGTGACCAATCTGGTAGATTAGCTTTCAATGTAATCACTCATCAATATGTGTGCAGTCAGTTGCAGATCTCTGTTGCAACATTGTATTTTCACTCAAATGTTGCAGAAAAGGATTGGTTTCCAACTCCAGATACACTATTATCTCATCAGAAACTGACAAATATGAGTGCATATCTAGAAGGTATACCATTGGTGTTGTACGGGACAGAAATGCACTCATTGGTACAACAGTGGGCTCTTTTTGCTTTACTCTGGGAGGAGACCAAGTGGATACTATAACACATAAAATATTAGTTCACTTTACTGTAACGTAGGTAAGAAGAATTTCTTAACTTTGTACAGTCCAGGTCAACAGGAATGTCATGAATATTTAAAACTCTCTCTCAACATTAACTGTCACACAATACAGACAAGATAAAAGTGTCTCACTCAGAGTACATTTAACATTAAGTTTGACATAGTGTTCTGCCTAATACATCAATCACACAGCTGGCTTACTAGATGATGATGATGACATCTTACTTGATTGCAGACTGAGGTGAGCAGTACTGTGCCTGGCTGTAAATATAAGAGCCGTTGCAGTGGCACAGCAAAGAGTTTTTGGGTGTGGCTACACAGGTGTTGCTCATTTGTCGATGTGGCTGGTAACGACTGTTGTCTCTTGTGGTTACATTGTAAAGTACCAACTTTGTTTTGGCACCTTCCTCTTTGGACGATACCACATTCAGCCCCCCCCCCCCCCCCCCCACCTTCACACCTTTTTCGTGTAGAGTGGGGGACTGAATGCAAATGCCGATGGGGAGAGTAGGAGTGTAGCTGTATTTGATGGCAGTTCCCTGCTCATACCCCGGCCACATTCTCAGATGTGAGTATCTTCCTGATGGTGGCCCACTTACTCCTAGACTGCTCTAATTTGGCTCCTTTGAGGTGACATCTTAACCTTCCTGACATGCTACCTCTGGTGTTATCAGACGACACCAACTCAACTGACTTGGTATTATGTTATGCCCACAAAGGTGGTTTCAATTTATCCCTACAAGGTAGGGCTTTTTGGCCTCATTGCACACCTGAGGGGTTGGTGGGGCTCCCCTCTCTGCCCCCCCCCCCCCCCACCACCGCCGTTGCTTTATGTGAACTACACCCCACTGACCTTGATGCAATAAAGACACAACTTCCCACTGCAGGGAGTGAGGAATCAGAACACGCACATAATTTTTCTCCTTGTGCAACAGCAGAAGTTGTAGTTGTTGTTGTTGTTGTTGTTGTTGTTGTTGTGGTGGTGGTCTTCAGTCCTGAGACTGGTTTGATGTAGCTCTCCATGCTACTCTATCCTGTGCAAGCTTCTTCATCTCCCAGTACCTACTGCAGCCTACATCCTTCTGAATCTGCTTAGTCTATTCATCTCTTGGTCTCCCTCTACGATTTTTACCCTCCACGCTGCCCTCCAGTACTAAATTGGTGATCCCTCGATGCCTCGGAACATGTCCTACCAACCGATCCCTTCTTCTAGTCAAGTTGTGCCACAAACTCCTCTTCTCCCCAGTTCTGTTCAATACCTCCTCATTAGTTATGTGATCTACCCATTCCTGACTATCAATTGGAAAACATAATTCCTCAGACGAATCAATTGCGGTGTTGGTACCGACCAATGACTGAGAGACAAGAAGTCGTCATTCAGATTTGGGCATTGGGGCTGTACAAAAAAGCATACTAATAATTAGACAATATTGGAGACCAGTGTTGCAATTTTTCCGCTGTCAGAGCAGCCACGGATCTAAGATTTTTTCGAATCTGGGAAGGAACTCATTAGAAATACTCGAGAGCTATATGTTTTGTGATTGGTAGAATAAGAACCCTTATACAGATTTGCACTCTTTATGTATCTATTAGCTAATAACTTTCTCCTTTATGTGACACAAAACTATACATAGGAAGCACACAGCCAGTAAAGATGACAGACATACAAGACAGTACACATTTCTTAAATCCTTGGTCCCAGCATTTTTTTCTCTCTGCTCTTGCTATTTGCTACAGCTTTCCTTTCTGTGCAAGAATCTATTAGCTCATCAAAGTTTGTCTCATAGGCAGGTTTATTTTCGTCTCTCGAAGAATACTACCCCAAATTGTTAAGTTGAGGATAAATTTAAAATCCGTCTGTGCATTAGTAGACGACAAGCCTCATACTTTGATTCTGCAGCAAGACAGGATTCTTCAGTTTCTTCTAGAGCTTTGACAACTTGTGGTAAATTATGTGATAAAGCTGTGAAAGCTAGATGTTTAGCCAATCACCTTTTTTGACTATTTCCTTTCAATTTTTTGTTTTTTTCTTTTTCTTTTTTTGTTTAAAAAAAAAACTTTTGCCCTCACCATGTGTTGGATCCAGCTAAGAACCAAAGTTTTGTGCCAGACAAAATAGACCTAACTGCTTCTGGATATTATGATGCTGAATGCACACCAACAAAATTTAGAGTTTGCTAGACATGGTACAGTCATTGCCAGGTCATTCGTTTTCATAACTCTGGATTGGACTCCTCTATACGTGCTGACCATATTAGAACCAATATCGTAAGATTGTCCATGACATTTTTGCCCATCCAAACTATCAGCATCTAGTTTTTCTTGTATTCACTGTGTGATATATTCTGCAGTCTTTCTGTCAACTTCTGTGAAGTCAAAAAGCTTTCCATTATTTCTCATTTCAGCTTCTGTTATTTTTGTATAACAAATCACTTGGCTCATTTATTCTGTGTGAGATAAATCTGAAATGGATATAGACATGATGGTGAAATAGTTGGTCTCGTTGATCTCATTGATAATGGTATTTTGAACTTTGTTTGCCATTATAGTGATGATTCCGTACTGTGTTCAACTGTCCTTGTTTTATAGGTCTAACTGGTACTTGAGAGTAGGATTGTATGTATCGAGGATAGTTTAAGAAAATTTCCTTGGCTAGATTGAGGCAGTGGCAGGTCATGGGCCTGAATCCTGGGGAAGCCGGGAAACATGGGAAAATACTCTCTCCTTTCCTTTTAATGTACGCCTACCTAGCTTTTCTGACTACTACCACTACTACTACTACTACTACTACTACTAATGCTAACAATAATAATGACAATCACTTTTGTTTACAAACGAACTATTTGATTGGCTGTTTGAGCGTTGTTACTTCTAAAACAAGATAACTCGATGATCCTCCTCTTTCCTGAATCTTCTGATGACATCAGCATACCATGTATCTCGGTTTTCAATTATTCGCAGTACTGGTTTTTCAACTTAGGCTCAAGCAAGATTTGATAAGTGAGGCTGGCCTACACTGTTCCTCAATTATGTTTTTACGCATTTAAGTCGAGAACAACTCCTTTCAACTGAACACTTGTTGCAGGAATAGCAGTAACGACAAAATAGTTTAACAGCTTGTGGAAAAATTTGGTCCATTTCATGCGCAATCATTCTTTTGATAGCATCTTGCAAACTGACACAATGAAATGCTTCTTTATGCTGCAAAGAAAATACAGCCCCCAGTTGTACGAGTGATTGAAGGCCACACTGTAATGAACACAAAGTGTCTGCAGGGAAATTATGAACATGACTAGCAAACTGAGTAGCATTGCTTGATTTCAAGAGTAGTAGTTTATCATGATGTGAAAAATCTTGTTCTTGCTGTGTTACAGTGTTATTTGTTTTTTGACATCGGTGGATTGCCAGTGCATTCATCCATTATTTCAACTCGATTCGTGAAAGTTTTAGGTTACGAATTAGTTGGGAATTTCATGGAATTTAAAAAGTCAATCAGTTTATCTTCATTTCTTAAATTTTTCATGTAAGCTATGCAAGGAAAAATCAGTGTAGGAAGCTACTTGAAACCACAGACTTCTCTTTTAGTCATTGTACTGAAGTCTGGGCTATCACTTATTTTATTTATAACATCATTTAGCCCCGGACGGTTTTCGTGAATGACATATTATTCTGGCATTACAGTTACATCCTGTTTCACTGCTTGAAGGAATACGTTTACCAATAATATTGTTGAGAATTGCTGTGCATTTGAAAGACAGGAATACCCTTGAAGCATGGAGGAAAAAAACTCCTTACCAGTATTATACAAGAACAGCTCTGCTGCAAAACTAAATTTAGTGCTGAGCAAACCAGTGCGTAAAAGAATTTCTGTTTCGGTCTACTCGGCTCAGTTCATGTAGACCTTTTCCCTTTTGTCTGCTAGAAAGATTTTCTCTAAATGCAACATGGATTCCCCTGGCAGAGACATCACATGCATTATGCACATGTTCATAAACCAATTTAGGATATATTCAGAAATCAGCTTCAGGATATGTTCAAAATTCAACTGGGATGCTTTTCAAAATGAAATGAGTAATTGATAGAGCTAGGTGCTTTGTAAAAAAAAAAAAAAATTTGCTTCTTCACACACATACATGAATTTGGCACTCCTGAAGTTGCTGCCCAGGTTGGCCCCCCGCCCCCTAGATCTGGGGCAGCGTCTCTAGTGGGGCAGGCTTGAAAGGATTGAACAAGACCTTCAAAGCCTGGTGATCTTTAATCAAAGAGTACTTTCGGCTGTATAAATTTTGGTGGAACTTGGTTACACCATAGATAATGGGGAGCGCCTCTTTTCCAGACTGACTAATTACGGTGTGCTTTGTTAAGAGTTAGGTCTATCAGAAGAACCAATTCTGTGGATGAGCACAGCTCCAATACCGTAAACCGAGCGAGGTGGCGCACTGGTTAGCACACTGGACTCTTATTTGGGATGAAGATGGTTCAAACCTGAGTCCAGTCACCCTGATTTATGTTTTCTGGAATTTCCGTAAATCGCTTCAGTCAAATGCTGGGATGGTTCTTTTGAAAGGGCACAGCTGATTTCCTTCCCCATTATTCCCTAAACAAAGCTTGTGCCATGTCTCTAATAATGTCGTTGATGAGACATTAAACACTAATCTCCTCCTCTTCCAATCACGTGCTATCACAACGGACTTAATAATACATCCTTTAATTACTGAAATGAAGTGTGTCCTGACAGTCTTGGAACCACACAAAAGGGACATTTTTCCAGTGTAGTCAATTCATAGCAGCTGCAATTTTCACAGCTTTCTTAATGAATTCAATATAATAAGTAAGCTTCCCCATGACAGCATAGAGATCCATAATGTTACAGGGCACCGGCAGATCTTTTATCGCAGACAAGTGCGAAGTAGCAGGATGAATTCCCTGTGCGTTTATTACATGTCCTAAATACGAATACTTTCCCTTGTTGCACTTCTAAGTCCACCAGAGAAATAGCTTGAAACAAGCAATCTAGATTTCCCAGGTGTATGACCTGCGAGAACAATATCCTCCAAATAATTTGTACAGGAAGAGACTATCACTGTTAATGGTTTCAGGAATCGTTAAAAAATAGCAGGAGCTGAAGTCCTACGGAAGGGTAGCCTCTGAAACTGTAACAAGCAAGGGTGAGTGTTTATAACAAAATATTGGTTACCCTCATTGTTCAGAGGTAGCTGTAAGTATGCCTCATATAAATCGATCTTGGTAAAGAATCTTCCCTCTCCCAGTCTATACATTAATTCCTCCGGTTGTGGGAGACGAAAAAACTCACGACGATTTGTGGGTTTACTATTGCCTTAAAGCTAGCACACAGATGTAAACCACCTGATGGCTTCTTGAGAATTATGAAGGGCAATGTCCATTAGCTTGCAGAAATGGATTGGATAACTAACTTTATTATCTTTCCATTTCTGCAGCTTCTGAGCATGGCAGACAGGCCTTCCATGAAAAAATCACAGTTGCGCATTGTCTTTACTGTTAATTTGTGCTAAATCATTATCCCTTCCTAAACCTGGCGGAAACAGTTCATTGTGCTTATTACACAAGTCATAAACATTATAGTCTGATTTAAACTAGTTGTCATTTGAAGTTTAAGTTCCAACGTTGCGACATTGTCGCGTGTTGTATTGTGTGCAGGGAGCCTTCACAGTGCACCGCTTTCCACAGCAATGGAAAATCCCTTTAAAGCGTCTATCTTCCACAAAAATCAAGTAAAAAGTCTGAAACTCACACATGATGTAGACCTCCATAGTGTCTCTCAGCATGTCAAAAATTTGTACTTAATTTTAATTAGGGAAAGAGTTATGATAATTTGTTTGGAACATTAAATTTTTCTGTTCCTAAACAGCTTCAAACCTTTCACGTCGTATCTCAAAAACTAGTGTTCTTATGGGGGTACTTTTTTTTTGTCAAGTCCTAAAATATCTCGCTTGGCAACAAAGCTTTTAATATGTTCATACTACATTTTGTTTCCTATATATATGCTTCTGAAAATGACATTTTTATGCAGTTATGCCTGTATTTAACTTGTAGCAAGTATGAAGTTTAAAGTCTCTGTCTCCTTCAAGAATGATGTAAAAGTTTTGAAATTTTGTGTGTAGTACTGCTCTCAGTGGTATCTCTAAGCTTGTCAATTTTTTTTTTTTGTTAATTTTAATTAGGACTGGTGTTGCATTGGTTATTGAAACAGGAGAAATTTTTGCTCCTGGGAAACTTTCCTTCTTATCATTGCATATCTTGAAAACTATTACACATATGAAATAACGTCTTTGTGTCCACACAAAATGAAAAATATTTAAAATACAGTTTTACTTACCATAAGGAGGTGATGGGAAATGGCTGAACAGTATTACTTAGTCTCACAACAGTAAGAAGAAACTGTCCAAAATAAAGTTACAAACACGAGATCAAATGGAAGTAAGATGTTCATTAAAGTACACTATACACTACATACTATTGGGACAATGGGAAGACATCGCTTAGTTCATGGGCATAGTCAATGGAACTATCGGTGCTGCTGCTCTTGGTGACAGATACTATCAAAAAAAGTCTGACACATTGTTGAAACAAACCCTCATTGTTCCATGCTTGCTGTATTACTTCCTTCACATGATTCACTACCTTTGGCAGCCTTCTAGTGTCACTTTCTCAGCTGCCTCCTTCAATAGCTGTCCCACTTTGGTCAATGTAAATTTTTTATTTTCTGTTACAAATTGATGTTTAATCTGAACACACATTAGTTCTTTTGTATTGAAGTAGGGGCACAATCTGAGCAATTTATGCCCATATTTATTTATTTATTTACTTACTTACTATTTCATCCACAATGTAAACTGGGTTCTTTGACTTGTGTTGCAACACAAGCCCTAATAATTCTGCTCTTGTCAAGTTACTGTCAGAACGTATCTGAATGTTTCTCTAGCTAGCAAACAATGTCATTTCCCTTCATTGCCTTTGTGGGTGCCTTGTCTTGTATAACCAAATGATATGGGACTGTTATCCTTGACAATTATAGAGTTTTTCATTAAGTTGTGAAGCACAGTGACTTCAAACCGTTTCACAAAAGTGTTGTGGTTGATCTCTTCATGGTAGTCGGAGGTCTTGTCTGGCAAGTTCTACAATCATTCCTATTCCTTTTTCTCTCCCGATGGGAGCTGCCGTACTACCACTGATGGCATCATATATCCAGTCTCTTTTTAAACTGTGTCCCGCGTTCAACCATATTTCATCAAGCCAAATGATATTATCAAAATTTGTTCCCTACTAATTCTCTAAGATTGGAGCTTTTCCGGATTGCAATATCTTGGAGTTCCGTTAATAACTTGTGTCCAGAAATGGATTTATAGCGGAATCCTAACTTTTCACGACTCTTCTGCTACAGGGATAGAATGTATCTTTCCATTTCACGTGGGCACAAAAAGCATCTTCTTCTGGAACTTTTTCTTTGGTGGTTGATATCCATTTCCTGGCACATTTTGATGCCACATCTAGCCAATGCATGTATGACATTTCTTTGCAAATTTCGAATTTTGGCTCTGGACTCCATATTTGGACGCAATAGTTGTAGAGCCAAGTCTTTCAAGAAAAGCCTCCTTTTATGTGATTTTCCATTGTGATATTCATGATGTTGTTTTGTGAATAAACAGAAAGCATTTATAGCTGCTACATCCATTACATTAGCCCATAATACAAATGGCTATCTCCTTGTCTGTCTTTTGCTAGTGTATGTGCGTACCTTTTGATCAAGAGAATTGACACCCAATTCTGTTTTGTTATAAAATAGAATCATTTCTGGTTTTTTCTTTTTTTGAGTCTCATCAACTGTGGCGCAGCGATGAATTGATGTTGAAGATAAAACCTCTCGTGTCATACGTGGTTTCATTTCGGGTGAAATTTGTGGTTTGTTAATGCGAAGAGTGCTGAATGCTATAATTTTATCCTTCAATAAATCTTGAAACAGGGAAACACTGGTAAAGCAGTTGTCTGTTAAAGAATCGCAGAGCCAGAATATCTTTATTCCATATTTTCCTGGTTTGCTTGGAATAAACTGTATAAATTTACGACACCCTTTGAAAGACACTAGCTGTTCATCTATTGTGCAGCTCCCTCCTGGCTGAAACCTTTGCCAGCAGTTGCTTATGAATAGTTCCCACACGTGGCGAAAAGATGGCATTTGATCATCTTGGCTCCTAGTGTCTATTGTCAAACCATATACACAGGGTTGCCGGAAGAGTCATGAAATAATACCCTTATAGGAACAGCCCATCTTCTGTAACCGCCAGCTAATAAGAGAATACCAAAAGAAGCATTCATTTCCTCATCTGTGACCTTACACCCTGTTTGGACCTTACACCCTGTTTGGACCTTACACCCTGTTTGGACCTTACACCCTGTTTGGACCTTACACCCTGTTTGGACCTTACACCCTGTTTGGACCTTACACCCTGTTTGGACCTTACACCCTGTTTGGACCTTACACCCTGTTTGGACCTTACACCCTGTTTGGACCTTACACCCTGTTTGGACCTTACACCCTGTTTGGACCTTACACCCTGTTTGGACCTTACACCCTGTGCAGTGAACTATTTCATCCACAATATTATTTGTGATGAAGTAACTCCTAGCATCTTTTGGTATTTGTGTGCGACTTCCCCTAACAGGACCTGGAGAAATTTCGATTATATTATGCTTAAGCATTCTGCTAGGAGGAGGTGATTTTTTGCTCCACTGAGCCCCATCGCACCCTATAAAAATGTTTGTAGGCTGTTGTGTACTTGCTACATTATTTGAATCTGCTGGTAGCGGTCTGTTATTGGACCAGACTTTCGTTGGTAAGCCTACTTCATTTACATCGGAATATTTGGTACTACTTTCTTTAGAGTCTGAGCTGTCCAACAAAGGTGTATATGCAGGATCAGTTTCATCTTCGGAAGCATTTGGATCGTCTGAATTTACTGCAGAATTACATTCCCTCTTTCGATATGTACTCGATGATTCCATACTGTAAGAAATGAACGTTCCTTGATTACTCTGTCACAGAAAGAGCGAAGAAAGGGGAACAGAGAGAATAACAAACACAATTACTTACATCGGCTATTAGAGTGACTTCTTTCACGCCTGAGGCCAACTTCTACAATGAGTAGTAAGTTGATTGTTGTTGCCGGATTTTGATGTGTGCAACAATTTCCAGTCTAAAAATATCCCAGGTGCCAGCATTCATAAACTGGGAGAAAAGCACTCGCTAAAGCATTAGATTACATCAGGCCTTGAGAGACCCTCTTCATGCATTATGCACATAGCAGTAAGAAAACACTGATTTCATAAAATCTTTGTGACATTGAATACAACTTTATTGTATTTCTTTATTGTAAACGTGTTTTTAAGGATTACATAAAGTAAGGTCCAATTATATGTGATTTTAATATAATTAAGTGCGTGATTAATTCACTCCCTGGCCTGAAAGGCCCCTATCATGCATCCAAGGTCTAAAAGGTTTGAGATTTGTGACCCTCACAAATTTCCCTGTGCAAATACTTATCACTGATCGTTCATTGATTTGTAGAGCAGCTACTATCTGACACTTCCTGAAAGTTTCCTAAGAGTGTGCAGCCTTGGTATACCCCTCTTTTGACTAATTTCATCACACATTGTAAGGCACGTGAAGGTGAAGGTCACCCATATTGCTGGGGGGTGGCTGGCTCAATACTATATGCAAGACACCGCAGAGCAGCAGAAGTGGTAACGAAGGAGAAGCCGACAGTGCCAAGTACAACCCGTTATCTGTCAAGTGACAACTAGTTCAATCAGACTATAGTTTGACACACGGAAACACTAATTTGTAACACACTATCTTGCATGCACAGGTTGAACAAATTAAATTAGCCTAATCCAAATATGTTTGGAATATCAACAGTGTCTGGAAAAGGGTTGATTGCTACTCACCGTAAAAATTACCCATAGAGTTGCAGACATGCAAACAAAAAGCTGTTACATATTATAGCTTCAGCCAAATCCTTCTTTGGCACACATGACGACTACCACTCAGAGCTTAGACCAATTCCACTTACGCTAGCTTTAATGGTCCCTCTGATATAGAATGCAATTGTTGGTAGCTTTTTCTGTGGCATCAGCCATTGCTTGAGCCTGGGTTGCCTTGTGTAAACACAGTGTTTGAATATGATGTGGCTTTCCACACTGGAAACATTTTGCATCACAACAAGGACGAGCATTTTGGTCATGATTCGAAAAGCATCCTCCATCAAAGATTCTTGCTCCTTCCATCTGCACTAATACAGAGAAGTTCACTTATCCCTAGCCAAAACCCCCAACCCTGTTCCTGGGTTGTTGCTTGCCTCATGGAATCCCCTGAAATGGCCTTATCATCAAGTTACCCATCTCTGGCTGCAACTCCTCGTTCCACAATGACTTCCATCTGTTCAGATTCCTCCCGTCCTTAACCCTCACCAACATAGTCCTGCAAAACCATGTAAATCAGGCAACCCTGTAACACTGAATGTGGCAAAGTGGGCCTCGCAACTGACCATGATATTCTGACCATTCCTCGTCTGTGCTACTGAACATTTGAAACCTAGTTGCAGCTGCTTGCTGGAAGAGGATGGCGACCATTTGTTGGACACTGAGCACCAGGTGTTCCGTCTGCAGCCTCTGAAACAACTACTTTGTTGAGAGACATTTTCTGTGGCCGCTCAGACATGGCTAAACACCTGATACGATACACAGAAAAATAGAATTCAAGACAAAGCAAAAGACAAACCCCAAGCACCTAAGGCATGTAAACAACATGCGTACATAGACACTTGAGAAAGCAGTTGAGGCAAGTCTGTATAATGACCAGCCTTGGCCCCACTCATTGTACCAATGAAACACACCCATTGGTACAACAATGGGTTCTTGTTTATTTTGCTGAGGGAGGAGACCGGGTGCGTACTAAATCACACAGAATATTAGTTCGCTTAGTAAACCAGGACTTTAAAAACTAGTGACACTTGAAACTGCATGTGGACTTAGTTTTATCTGATAAAAGTGGTACTTGTTATCTAATGGGCATGTAATTAGTGGTGCTGTATTCTCATCGAGTATCCTTTTCTTAAAATTGCAGAAATGTGAATGTTTACACAGAAACATTAAATTTAATATTTGCTCTTGGAGGAAATATGTATGGATTACTATTGTTTTGTTCTCTCATTTAACTATACATGTGCTACCTCATAGTTTTCATCATATTTCTTTACATGTAAACACATCAGTGCTTCTCATTTTTCCATGCATTACATCTCACACCAGATAGGAAAAAATTTATTACTGCAGAAATTCAAAGTGTTACATACAAGTGATTTATTAAGATTTTTTTAGATATAGTGATAACTAAAAAAAAAATGAATGAGAAGTTAACAGAAAATGGAAAGTTGAGGTAGGAATAACAACAGTATTATGAGGAGGATAGTTTGTTGGAGGTAAGGATGAGTTGGGCTGGGGGGGGGGGGGGGGGGAATCATGTAGCAGGATATGTGTGCAGGCAGGTGATGAACTGCCTGTGGAAGTGTGCTGGCACATGAAGGTGAAAGGATAGAGTTGCAAGGTGCAGAGTGAGGGGGCTGTGGTAGGAGGGGAGAGGAGAGAAGAAGGAAAGGGGAAAAGATTAGTGGGTGCGTTGGTAGAATGGAAGGCATTTGTAATATTGGAGTGGGAGCAGGGAAGGGGATAGGTAGGTGGAGTACAGAGACTAATGGAACTATTATAAGAACAAAGGATATGTGATAGGAGAGTTCCCACTCGCACAGTTCACGAAAGCTGGTATTGGTAGGAAGCATCCAGATGGTACAGGTTGTGAAGCAATCATTGAAGTGAAGAACATTGTGTTGGGCAGTGTAATCAGCAACTGGGTGGTCCAGCTGTCTCTTGGCCACAGTTTGGTGGTCACCATTTACGCAGATAGACTGCTTGTTAGTTACCATTCCCATGTAGAAAACGACACTGTGGTTACAAGTTAGTTTGTAGATTATATGGGTGACAGTTAGTCCTGGCTTTGATAGGATAGGAGATGCCTGTTACTGGGATGGAGTAGGTGGTGGTGGGAGGATGTATGGGACAGGTCTTACATCTAGGTCCATGGCAGGGATATGAGCCAGGAGGAAATGGATTGGGAGTGAGTGTGTGGTAAGAATGGACAGAGCTATTGCATTGGCTCATAGGGCAGCAGAACACCACTGTGGGAGCACTGGAGAATATTCCTCATTTCAGGGAATGAGAAGTGGTCGAAACCCCGGTCGAGGACGTGACTCAGTTGCTCCAGTCCTGGGTGATACTGAGTCGTGAGAGCAGAGCTCCTTTGTGATCGGATGGTTGGTGCGTGGGTAGTGGTGGGTTCCTGGAGAGACGGCATGGGAGATCTGTTTCTGAACAATTGGGAGGAGGGTAATTCGGTCTTTGCATTTATGAAAGGGACTAATCTTGACATTTTTTGAGAGGGACTGCTCGTCACTACAAATGCAATAACCATAGTTGGCTAGACTTTACGGAAAGGACTTCTTACTATGGAATGGGTAGCTGCTGTCGAAGTGGAGGTATTGTTGAAGGTTAGCAGGTTTCATGTGGATCCATGTGATGTAACCATCCTGGAGGTGGAGATCAACATCTAGGAAGGTGGCTTGTTGCATTGAGAAGGACCAGGTGAAGCGAATGGGGGAGAAGATTTGAGTTTCTGGAGGAATGTGAATCGGGTCTCCTCACCCTCGGCTCATATCACAAAGATGTCATCAATGAATCGGAACCAGGTGAGGGTTTTGGGTTTCTGGGTGATTAGGAAGGGTTTGTCTAGATGTCGTGTGAATAGGTTGGCATAGGATGGTGCCAGGCAGTTGCCCATTATTATACTGTGGGAATGTTTGTAGGTGATGTCTTAAAGGAGAAGTAATCATGTTTGTGGATATAATTGGCCATATTGACTAGGAAAGTGGTTGTAGGTTTGGAGTCTGTCAGGCATTGGGAAAGGTGCGTTTAGTAGCATCAAGGCCATGAGCATAGGAGATGTTTGTGTAGAGGGGGAGATGGCATCAACAGTGACGAGCAGGGCACTGGGTGGTAAAGATACAGTAACGGTGGAAAGTCAGTGGAGGAAATGTGTAGTGTCTTTTATATAGAAGGGGAGAGTGCAGCTGAAGGTGTTGGTCCATGAGAGCAGAGATTCTCTCAGTGGGGGCACAGTAACCGGCAACACTGGAGTGTCCTTGGTGGTTGAGGTTATGGACTTTAGGAGGTATGTAGAAAGTAGGAGTGTGGGCAGTGGTAAGAGTGAGGAGAGAAATAGACTCAAGGGAGAAGTTCTGGGATTGACCTAAGAATTTGAGGAGGGACTGAAGATCTTGATGGGTTTCTGAAATGTCACTGTGACAGGACAGCTGGTGGAGTCCTTCCACTAGGAAATCACTACAGTTCATAACCCCAGTGGTGGAGTCTGTAAGATTGGAATCAGTTTTTACTTGGCGGGTTGCAGTTCTTTCTGAGGCTGTAAGGTTGATTTCCATTTACAGGAAATGATGGTGAGGCAAGATTCAAAGTTAGGAAATTCTGGTTAGGAAATTCTGTGAAGTTAACATGGGTAATTTGGGGGTTGTGGGTTGGATCATAATTTGGTGGAGGAGTGGCATGGTTCATTATTGGTGTTGTTGAGTCGAATTGGTACAGTTGGTGGTGAAAGTACTTCCACTGTAGGGACCAGTAGGGGGAGAGAGAGCGTTTAACAAGTTGATAGGGATTATCAGTTGATGGAATTTGAGCAGGTCGAGATCATTATTGTAGTAAGGGTTGCAGCCAGATATGGATAATTTTATGACAACGCCATTTGGGGAGTATTCCACAAGGTAGGCAACAATGCAGGAGCAGTATGTGAGACTTGGTTCTGGCTAGGGATAGGGAAAGTGAGCCAATACAGAAAGTTTCCCTATCTCTTTTGAGGAAAATAGCTTTCAAAAAATGTTAAACCTTTTGTGATCTTCTTTTCTGAATGGATATTCTGAATGCTCAGATGCTTTTATTTATGATGATTATGTGTGCATTATGTTACCTATTTTGTAGTTGCAAACTATGTCACGCGTCCATTTGGCTGTCCAAATTGATGGACTTAGAAATGCACTGGGCAGCTCAAACAGTATTTACATAAGAGATTCGTTGTGCAAGCTAACTTTGGACTGAGATGAGTCAAGAAGGCACCAACAGACATTGTGATTATTATGTATGTGTTAATAGAAAGTGAGTGTGTTATGATACATATATACTCAGGACAGGCATATGGTTTAGGGATTATACTCAGTAACAACAAACCCTATTTTATTCACTGTGATATTGGAACACTTGACTGATATGTTGTAAGACTTTTGACTCCAAAACATACAAATATTTTGTATCGTGCATAAATATGTGGATAGATGCAGTTTTCTTTGCCCAAGCTGATGTGGATCAATCACTGGGAACAGTGACAACTATTAAATATTTTGCAGTATGCAGCAGGGTTGATTCAAAGTGGAAAGGCCCCATAAAATTAATTATGGATGTTTAATGGAAGATAATTCAATAACTCTGAAATGAGTATGTTAACACAAGAAAGTTTGTAATTTAATACCTCCTTATTGGTTGCAAAATTACTGTATTTCCATCATTTAGTTATCTGGCTGAATATGTTTCCCAGTTGAGAACCTCATAGTATCTGTTACTCATTTCTATGTAAGCATTTGAGTGTACCCTATCTCACACATCCACGGTCACGGCTAAAACTGAACACCTATTGTTACTATAGAAATACATGAATTTTATTCTTTGTATTATGAATTTTCTGATGTAGTAGGAATCAAAAATATTGTATGAGAAGTTCCTTTATGTTGGGAAAAATTGATTTGAAATAATCAAAAAGCAGCGTAATGATATTATTGAGGACACTCACGTAGGTAACAAATAAAGACTGTCACAGTAAGGAAAAAACACTTTGAAATGAATTTCACTGTGTTTTACTGCTGAATTAGGTAGTTATGATTCCTAGGGGCAAAATATGTTGACAATGTTCTATAGTGGCACTTAATTTCAAGCAATTGAGTATTTAGCATCGACGCAAAATATGTTGACAGTATTCTATATTGGTGCTTAATTTTAAGCAATTGAGTATTTAGCATTGACATAGGTTGGTTGCTGACGGTTTTGTTTATGGACGAAACACCCTTTTTGAGGATTTGGCTATTTAGCAGATACCACTGTAATTTCAATCAGATAGCAAATCGTGGTGTATCCAATTGTGATTCTGTGGCATGATAATATTAACAAAGAATATAAATGTTAAAGTCCTTTATTTTCTAACATCTTGAAGTTCTTCAAGACAAATGACACAAATTAGTTGTGAACTGATAAATATTCTGGAGATAATGGAGCTGCCATAGTTACGCCTTCTGATTCATCATTTTGAATGTGTCAGTTATAGGGACACCATATGCATCAACAGAAAATGATTTTCCTTCAAGTAGATATCTGAAATATTTTATCGTTAAATAAATGTTGAGAATTTCTTGGTCATAAGATGAATAAGGGAGAATTTGAAACGAAACTGACAAGTTTCCAAGTTATATCCTGTTTCTGTTGTAGGGCTGCTCCAGCAGTGAGATTTGCTGCATGCAAAAAAAACACAAATTTGTATTCCGCACTTGGGATAGTTAGCAGTGCAGCTGGGCTAGTTCCATGGATCATTTTGCACGATAAATCGTCATGATGTGGAACTAGTTATTTTACATTCGTATTGCAAATTAATTCGTACATCTATTTGTACTCTAAACATCACCATATTTTAGTCTCTCTGGAAAAATGCCTTGAGTTAGTGATGCATTACATATTTTGAACAATACCAGACTTATTATATGGGAGCAAATCTTTAGTACTCTGTTGGAAACACCATCAAAACCAGAAGAGCTTCTATTCTTGAGAGAATGTATGGCCATCTTAATTTCAGGAGTAGAAGTTGGTGGTACATTCATATGATGTAATTTATGAGAGATACTTCTTCAACATATTGCTGTGATATTTCTCTTCAACTGTCGCTTCCTATGTTCTCTACTATGTTTATGAAATGATTATTAAATACAGTTGTTACCTGTGACACGTCATTTGTAACCCTTCCATTCAATTCAATAGTAATTTGTTGTCACAACTGCTGCAGGGGGGGGGGGGGGGGGGTCTGCTTGTTCGTGCTAAAAGATACATTTCCCTTTTCCTTTCACAAGATACTTTAATCGCCTTAGTGATCCATGGCTTTTTCAGCTACATCCAAACATATATATAGAACTACAGAAATCCGTAATTATTGATACATGTTCAATAACCCGAAAGTTCCTAAATGCAATGTAACATATACCGTACAGTTAAAAGGAAGTCACGCTTGATCAAGGTCCGCGTCACTTTTATTTTTGACCAGACATAACGTCTGAGAAAAGAAAGAATAATAATAATAATGATAATAATAATAACACCCACCCACAATGGTAACGACACTGCTAGCCAACTGGAAAATGATTTAAATCCAAATAGAGGTGTTTTGCAGGATATGCTTCCTGCGACCACCCTAGAAGGAAAACAAAGACAGAGGATCAGATGGTCAGATGAAGTTAAATCGACACCTCATGTTCTGTTATTACCAAGCAACAAACCTAGGAACCAACACAACTGGATACCGATCACAAGTATACACAACATTTATTACCAGATACCCAGAATTAAAATTTTTAACAGAACAACGACCAGCTGATCAGATCCGTGTAATAATCAAAAATAACAGGATACCCCAGTCAGAATTAGAAAACATCAAACAACAAGTACAACAGATACTGGAACAAAATAATGTGCAATCAGAAGAAGAAGAAGAAAATACAGTAATGGACTCAAACATCCCAGAGCAAACAAACAAAGAACAACACGCATCAATTAAACAATCAGAGGAAAACGAAATCTTAAGACAGCCACCAGAACAAGCACAAATAGAACACGAAGTGACACACATATTAGATATAGAAGAAAAATTTCAGCTGACATATATAGAATACAAAGACACAAATACAGACATTAGACCATTCTTGTATAGTCCGCCAAATAACCCACAAGTCGAAACAACAATAAAAACTATCAACACAATCATACACAACAAAACAAATGAAAACACAACTATGGAAGAGTTACAACTACTTGTTTATATAGGAGAACTGACTACACTAAATATACACACTAGGCAGAGATCAGAACCAACCAACACACAGAAGAAACCCACAAAACCAGCATGGCAACACAGGCTACAGATCAGAATAGAAAAACTGAGAAAAGACATCAGACAGCTAACACAATTTATAAGAAATGAAACGTCAGAAAAAAAGAAAAAGGTTAGGTAAAATCTCACAACAAGCAGCGATAGAGCAATTAGATGAAAAGAAGCAGAAATTACAAGCATTGGCCAAACAACTTAGAAGATTACAAAAAAAGTGAAAATAGAAGGAAACAAAACCAAACATTCAGCACAAACCAAAAGAGATTTTACCAGACAATAGATAACACACACATTAAAATAGACAATCCACCAAACATAACAGACATGGAACACTTCTGGAGCAACATATGGTCAAACCCGGTACAACATAACAGGCATGCACGGTGGATACAAGCAGAAACAGACACATACAAGATGATACCACAAATGCCTGAAGTGATAATTTTGCAACATGAAGTCACCCGAGCAATTAATTCTATGCACAATTGGAAAGCCCCTGGAAAAGATAAAATAGCAAATTTCTGGCTAAAGAAGTTCACCTCAACACATTCACATGTAACTAAATTATTTAACAGTTACTTTGAAGACCCATACACAGTCCCTGATATACAAGGAGTGACTTATCTGAAACCTAAAGATCAAGCAGACACAGCAAACCCAGCTAAATATCGCCCCATAACATGCCTACCAACAATATACAAAATATTAACTTCAGCCATTACACAGAAATTAATGACACATACAATACAGAACAAAATTATAAATGAAGAACAAAAAGGCTGCTGCAAAGGAGCACGAGGATGTGAAGAGCAACTGATAGTAGATGCAGAGGTGACATATCAAGCTAAAACTAAACAAAGGTCGCTACACTACGCATACATTGATTACCAAAAAGCTTTTGATAATGTACCCCACTCATGGTTACTACAAATATTGGAAATATACAAAGTAGATCCTAAATTGATAAAGTTCCTAAACATAGTAATGAAATTTGGAAAACCACGCTTAATATGCAAACAAATTCAAATAATATCGCATCACAGCCAATTCAGATTAAGCTTGGAATATACCAAGGAGACTCATTAAGTTGTTTCTGGTTCTGCCTTGATCTGAACCCACTATCCAACATGCTAATTAATACAAATTATGGATATAATATTACTGGAACATACCAACACAAAATCACACATTTGCTATACATGGATGATCTAAAACTACTGGCAGCAACAAATCAACAACTCAACTAATTACTAAAGATAACAGAAGTATTCAGCAATGATATAAATATGGCTTTTGGAACAGACAAATGTAAGAAAAAAGCATAGTCAAGGGAAAACACACTAAACAAGATGATTACGTATTGGATAACCACAGTGACTGCATAGAAGCGATGGAAAAAACAGACGCCTATAAATATCTAGGATACAGACAAAAAATAGGAATAGATAATACAAATATTAAAGAAGAACTAAAAGAAAAATATAGACAAAGACTAACAAAAATACTGAAAACAGAATTGACAGCAAGAAACAAGAAAAAAGTTATAAATACTTATGCTGTACCAATATTGACCTACTCATTTGGAATAGTGAAATGGAGTAACACAGACCTAGAAGCACTCAATACACTTACACGATCACAATGCCACAAATATAGAATACATCACATACATTCAGCAACAGAAAGATTCACATTAAGCAGAAAGGAAGGAGGAAGGGGATTTATCGACATAAAAAACCTACATTATGTACAGGTAGACAATTTAAGAAAATTCTTCATAGAACGAGCAGAAACTAGCAAAATACACAAACCAATCACTCATACAAATACATCGGCAACACCATTGCAATTTCATAACCACTTCTACAACCCTTTAGCTCACATAACATCAACAGATACGAAGAAAGTAAATTGGAAAAGAAAACACTACATGGCAAGCACCCGTATCATCTAACACAGCCACACATTGATCAAGACGCATCCAACACATGGCTAAGAAAAGCCAATATATACAATGAGACGGAAGGATTCATGATTGCAAAACAGGATCAAACAATAAACACCAGCTATTACAGCAAGCATATTATTAACTATCCCAATACCACAACAGGTAAATGCAGACTTTGCAAACAACAAATAGAAACAGTAGATCACATCACAAACGGATGTACAATACTAGCAAATACAGAATACCCCAGAAGACATGACAATGTAGCAAAAATAATACGTCAACAACTTGCCATACAATATAAACTAATAAAACAACATGTTCCCACATACAAGTATGCACCACAAAATGTACTGGAGAACGATGAATACAAATTATACTGGAACAGAACCATTATATCAGATAAAACAACACCACATAACAAACCTGACATCATACTGACTAATAAAAAGAAGAAATTAACACAACTAATCGAAATATCCATACCCAATACAACAAATATACAAAAGAAAACAGGAGAAAAAATTGAAAAATACATCCAACTGGCTGAGGAAGTCAAAATACATGTGGCATCGGGATAAAGTTGACGTTATACCAATTATACTATCAACTACAGGAGTCATACCACACAATATCCACCAGTACATCAATGCAATACAGCTACATCCAAACTTATATATACAACTACAGAAATCTGTAATTATTGACACTTGTTCAATTACCCGAAAGTTCCTAAATGCAATGTAACATACACCGTACAGCTAAAAGGAAGTCGCGCTTGATCAAGGTCCGCTTCACTTTCCATTTTTAACCAGACATAACATCTGAGAAAGGAAAGGAATAATAATAATGACAGTGAGATTGCAGATACGTAATCTGTGCCAGACTTGAGAAGAGACTTGGCCTCATTTGAAAGTAAAATTGTTCATGACGACGACGATTTCATTTAGGCTGCTGCTGATATTGCCCTGCCAGTTGTGTGAACCAGTTTTCATAAATATTGTACAAAATTCCTGGTAGGCTAAAATGTGTGTGCCAGACTAAGACTCAAACTCCAGACCTTTGCCTTTCTGTGCAAATGCTCTACCAGCTGAGTTACCCAAGCACAATTCACGACCTGCCCTCACAGCTTCAATTCCACCAGTACAGCTGTGAGGATGGGTCATGAGTCGTGCTTGCATAGCTCAGTTTGTAGAGCACTTGCCCAGAAAGGCAAAGGTTCCGAATTTGAGTCTCAGTCTGGCACACAGTTTTAACCTGCCAGGAAGTTTCATATCAGTGCACACTGCACTGCAGCAAGTTCTTTTATTCTTCTGAGAAACAGCTCCCTTTTTTTTCGTAATCTATTCTCATCTGTATCACATTTACTGTGTCGATTAAGAGTTGAGTGATTCTCTCTAGAGGTTGCAGGGGACTGATAGGTTGACATTTTTTGTGTCGCATGGAGAGAGATGCTTCAGTGACTCAGGTGATAACAGTTCTCTGTGAAAAGCAAAGGCCAAGGTTTGAGTCTCCCATCTCACAGTTTTAACTTGACAAAAGGCATCATCCTTCCAAAGACAGTGTGAGAATGAATACCAAAACAATAGTTTAATTGCAAGAATAGTGGAAGTGAAGTAATATGTTACAGAAGGAAGGCTAATGTGTTGAAAGCAGAAATAGATTTGATTGCTCGATTTTCTACTTTTTATCCAATGACAAAAAGACATTTATACATATTACCCATTGTGAATTGCAACAAATGGGAATTTACACCATGCCCTTCCAAACAAACTGTTTGGGTTTCTTGGGATGTGTTGAAAAAATGTGTTGTTGTTGTTGTGGTCTTCAGTCCTGAGACTGGTTTGATGCAGCTCTCCATGCTACTCTATCCTGTGCAAGCTTCTTCATCTCCCAGTACCTACTGCAACCTACATCCTTCTGAATCTGCTTAGTGTATTGATCTCTTGGTCTCCCTCTACAATTTTTACCCTCCGTGTTGCCCTCCAATACTAAATTTGTGATCCCTTGATGCCTCAAAACATGTCCTACCAACCGATCCCTTCTTCTAGTCAAGTTGTGCCACAAAATTCTCTTCTCCCCAATCCTATTCAATACCTCCTCATTAGTTACGTGATCTACCCACCTTATCTTCAGCATTCTTCTGTAACACCACATTTTGAAAGCTTCTATTCTCTTCTTGTCCAAACTAGTTATCGTCCATGTTTCACTTCCATACATGGCTACACTCCATACAAATACTTTCAGAAACGACGTCCTGACACTTACACCTATACTCGATGTTAACAAATTTCTCTTCTTCAGAAACGATTTCCTTGCCATTGCCAGTCTACATTTTATATCCTCTCTACTTCGACCATCATCAGTTATTTTACTCCCTAAATAGCAAAACTCCTTTACTACTTTAAGTGTCTCATTTCCTAATCTAATTCCCTCAGCATCGCCCGATTTAATTTGACTACATTCCATTATCCTCGTTTTGCTTTTGTTGATGTTCATCTTATATCCTCCTTTCAAGACACTGTCCATTCCGTTCAACTGCTCTTCCAAGTCCTTTGCTGTCTCTGACAGATTTACAATGTCATCGGCGAACCTCAAAGTTTTTACTTCTTCTCCATGAATTTTAATACCTACTCCGAATTTTTCTTTTGTTTCCTTTACTGCTTGCTCAATATACAGGTTGAATAACATCGGGGAGAGGCTACAACTCTGTCTCACTCCTTTCCCAACCACTGCTTCCCTTTCATGCCCCTCGACTCTTATAACTGCCATCTGATTTCTGTACAAATTGTAAATAGCCTTCCGCTACCTGTATTTTATACCTGCCACCTTCAGAATTTGAAAGAGAGTATTCCAGTTAACATTGTCAAAAGCTTTCTCTAAGTCTACAAATGCTAGAAACATAGGTTTGCCTCTTCTTATTCTTTCTTCTAAGATAAGTTGTAAGGTTAGTATTGCCTCACGTGTTCCAACATTTTTACGGAATCCAAACTGATCTTCCCCGAGGTCCGCTTCTACCAGTTTTTCCATTCGTCTGTAAAGAATTCGTGTTAGTATTTTGCAGCTGTGACTTATTAAACTGATAGTTCGGTAATTTTCACATCTGTCAACACCTGCTTTCTTTGGGATTGGAATTATTATATTCTTCTTGAAGTCTGAGGGTATTTCGCCTGTTTCATACATCTTGCTCACCAGATGGTAGAGTTTTGTCAGGACTGGCTCTCCCAAGGCCGTCAGTAGTTCTAATGGAATGTTGTCTACTCCCGGGGCCTTGTTTCGACTCAGGTCTTTCAGTGCTCTGTCAAACTCTTCACGCAGTATCATATCTCCTATTTCATCTTTATTTACATCCACTTCCATTTCCATAATATTGTCCTCAAGTACATCGCCCTTGTATAAACCCTCTATATACTCCTTCCACCTTTCTGCCTTCCCTTCTTTGCTTAGAACTGGGTTTCCATCTGAGCTCTTGATATTCATACAAGTGGTTCTCTTCTCTCCAAAGGTCTCTTTAACTTTCCTGTAGGCAGTATCTATCTTACCCCTAGTGAGACAAGCCTCTACATCCTTACATTTGTCCTCTAGCCATCCCTGCTTAGCCATTTTGCACTTCCTGTTGATCCCATTTTTGAGACGTTTGTATTCCTTTTTGCCTGCTTCATTTACTGCATTTTTATATTTTCTCCTTTCATCAATTAAATTCAATATTTCTTCTGTTACCCAAGGATTTCTATTAGCCCTCGCCTTTTTACCTACTTGATCGTCTGCTGCCTTCACTACTTCATCTCTCAGAGCTACCCATTCTTCTTGTACTGTATTTCTTTCCCCCATTCCTGTCAATTGTTCCCTTATGCTCTCCCTGAAACACTCTACAACCTCTGGTTCTTTCAGTTTATCCAGGTCCCATCTCCTTAGATTCCCACCTTTTTGCAGTTTCTTCAGTTTCAATCTGCAGTTCATAACCAATAGATTGTGGTCAGAATCCACATCTGCCCCTGGAAATGTTTTACAATTTAAAACCTGGTTCCTAAATCTCTATCTTACCATTATATAATCTATCTGATACCTTTTAGTATCTCCAGGATTCTTTCAGGTATACAACCTTCTTTTATGATTCTTGAACCAAGTGTTATCTATGATTAAGTTATGCTCTGTGCAAAATTCTACAAGGCGGCTTCCTCTTTCATTTCTTCCCCCCAATCCATATTTACCTACTATGTTTCCTTCTCTCGCTTTTCCTACTGACGAATTCCAGTCACCCATGACTATTAAATTTTTGTCTCCCTTCACTACCTGAATAATTTCTTTTATCTCGTCATACATTTCATCTATTTCTTCATCATCTGCAGAGCTAGTTGGCATATAAACTTGTACTACTGTAGTAGGCATGGGCTTTGTGTCTATCTTGGCCACAATAATGCGTTCACTATGCTGTTTGTAGTAGCTAACCCGCACTCCTATTTTTTTATTCATTATTAAACCTACTCCTGCATTACCCCTATTTGATTTTGTATTTATAACCCTGTAATCACCTGACCAAAAGTCTTGTTCCTCCTGCCACCGAACTTCACTAATTCCCACTATATCTAACTTTAACCTATCCATTTCCCTTTTTAAATTTTCTTACCTACCTGCCCGATTAAGGGATCTGACATTCCACGCTCCGATCCGTAGAACACCAGTTTTCCTTCTCCTGAAAAAATGTAAGATAGCATTATTTTTTTTAATGGAGATCACAGTTAATTTATAATATTCAGACTCCATCCACTCACCTGTTACACCAGTCCCTGACAATTCCGATATTCTGAGCAGTTAACAAGGAAGAAGAGAGCTGGCAGTTATGATATTTCTTAAGACACTCAAGAAATTGTGTTACCTTTGAAATAGTGTATATCAGACCTAATGAACTTTTTCCAAGCTTTCTTCCAGTGTTAGATTTTGTTACACCAGCAACTTTACATCTCAACCCCAGTTCCTTGAGAAGGCACGTTGAGTTGTGCATTCTGGGAAATGGCAAATACACTCATGCTCATAAATTAAGGATAATTGCAGAATGTGGTGCCACACAATGTAGCACTACACAAAACTGGCACTAATAGCATAGGCATATAGGGAACACCCATGACACAGCTCTGTAAGTCCACAGTACTGGTGATAAGTTGAGAAAACCGTCCCAAAAACACATGTGCTACAAAACGCCAGTTTCCTGCACATGTACCCCGACGTCAATATGGGACATGATCACCATGCACACTTACACAGGCCGCACAATGGATTGGCATACTCTGTATCAGATGGTCGAGCGGCTGCTGGGGTATAGCCTCCCATTCTTGCACCAGTGCCTGTAGGGGCTACTGAAGTGTCCTAGGGGTTTGAAGACGTGCAGCGATACGTTGACAGAGAGCATCCCCGATATGCTCGATGGGACTTAGGACTGGAGAACAGGCAGCCCACTCCATTTGCCTGATATCGTCTGTTTTAAGTTACTCCTCCACGACGGCAGCTCGGTGGGGCCGTGCGTTATCATCCATCAGGAGGAAGGTAGGACCCACTGCACCTCTGAAAACGTGGACATACTGGTACAAAATGATGCCCTGATACAGCTGACCTGTTAATAGTTCCTCTGTCAAAGACATGCAGGAGTGTATGTGCACCAATCATAATCCCGCCCCACACCATCAAACCACAACCTCTATATACAGGTCCGTTTCAAGGACATTAAGGGGTTGGTATCTGATTCCTGGTTACACCAGATGAAAACCCGGCTAGAATCACTGTTCAGACTATACCTGGACTCGTCCGTGAACCTGACCTGGGACCACTGTTCCAATGACCATGTACTGTGTTCTTGACACCAGGCTTAACGGGGTCTCCTGTGACCTGGGGTCAGTGGAATGCATCTTGCTGGTCTCCGTACGAATAAACCATGTCTGTTCAGTCGCCTGTAGACTGTGTGTCTGGAGACAACTGTTCCAGTGGCTGCGGTGCGGTGAGGTCCTGAGCAAGGCTACCTGCGTTACTCCGTGGCCGTCTGCGGGCGCTGATGGTGAGATATCGGTCTTCTTGTGGTGTTGTACACTGTGGACATCCCATACTGTAACGCCTGGACACGTTTCCTGTCTGCTGGAATCGTTGCAGTAATCTTGAGATCACACTTTGTGGCACACGGAGGGCCCGTGCTGTGACCCACTGTGTTTGACCAGCCTCCAGTCGTCCTAGTATTCTACCCGCAAAACGTCATCAATATCTGTTCTTTGAGCCATTTTCAATAAAGAGTCTGAAAACGTCTGCTCACTTACTCGCTGCACCATACTCTGATATGCACCAACACACCTCTGCGTATGTGGGCTGCTGCCAGCGCCACAGTGCGACGACCGCAGGTCAAATGCACCGCATGGTCATACCCCGAGGTGATTTAAACCTGCAGACCGCCCACCAGAGCATTGTTTCACCATGTATCAGCATTATCCTTAAATTATGAGCATGAGTGTAGTTTGAACGCTTCACTTAAATGAACAGTCTCCCACCGAAACATCTATCTGAATGCAGCTAGCTACATACAGCATGGTGAATCTGCCTATAAAGCTTTGTACATTTCTAGATCCCTAACAAAAATTGATAGAAATCATGTTTAAATTGACTTGCACTCAGTTGTAGAACAGAAAACAAGTATTTTGTTCACAAAATTGTAACTTGCTGCTGTAACTCTCTGGTAAATAACTAAATAAACTGTGTTTGCAAGTCCACTTCATAGTAACCTTTGTTAAGTCTATGTATCAAAATAAATGTTCCTTTCACTCATTACTTTGTTGTTATGGGGAGAAACAGGTTATCTGGAGCACCCTGAATCTAAATTACCTGGCAGATAGTGTTGGAAGTTCCATGAACCTGTTTGTGCATGTTGAAAAATGATAGGAAATTTTAGCATATATCCTCAGAGAATCGGCACTTGGTACATGGATTGACAGTTGCCCACATCATTACAAGAATAACATATATCTAAAAAGAAAGATGATGAGACTTACCAAACAAAAGCGCTGGCAGGTCGATAGACACACAAACAAACACAAATATACACACAAAATTCAAGCTTTCGCAACAAACTGTTGCCTCATCAGGAAAGATGAGGCAACAGTTTGTTGCGAAAGCTTGAATTTTGTGTGTATATTTGTGTTTGTTTGTGTGTCTATCGACCTGCCAGCGCTTTTGTTTGGTAAGTCTCATCATCTTTCTTTTTAGATATATTTTTTCCACGTGGAATGTTTCCCTCTGTTATATACAAGAATAACATATTGCGCATAAATGTGTAGAAAAATCCACTATTTTGTGATTACACAATTACAGAACAGTCACTGAAAGTAGTCACATCTATTAAGTATTTGGTATTGCACATATGGAATCATTTAAAGTGGAAATATCACATAAAACTAATCTCAGGTAAGGCAGATGCTAGACTGAGATAATTTGGAAGAATCCTTTGGAAGTACAGTCCACCTATGAAGGAGGAAGCCCTCATTTGACCAATACTTGAATGTTGTCTGGCAGTCTGTGATGCAGGCCAGGTAGGATTGATTGACGAAATAGGGAAGATTAAAACAGCAGCACATTTCGTCATAGGTTGATTTAATCTGTGCACAGAAAGAAAGCAGGCTACCTGTGCAGGGGGGCACAGCTTGGAAAATATACCCTTGTTGTCTAATGTTGCATCACACAGTGGCAGCCAGGTGGTGGTGCCAGCTGGTGCAGCTCTGCTCCTGCCGGCGTGCCCAGATAAACGAGACACTCTTTGCCTGCTCTTGGCGCATCGGTTAGTGATGCTCAGTGCTGATGGAATTGAGGTGCACACCCTGCAGTCTTCTTCAAATGATTTTACAGAAAATAAATAGTAAAAAGATTAGATTTCCACATTACGTATAGCTTTATGTGTCAGCTTCATGATGAAGTGCCCAAATTTCCATAATGGGACATACTTATTGTGATATTTTAATTTAAGTAAGACATTGCACGAAAGACAAAAAAATGAGTCTCTTTGGTTTTGTGTTTGGTGCATATTATACCACACGTTCCTATAAATGAAAATTTGATAAGATATTGAATTTTTATTTAGACTTGGAAGGAAGTATCTTACCTCTCCAACCTTGAGAAAATGGAATGTATGTAACCTGTATACTTCTGAGTGCTTGCGTGAGAGAATGAAATATTCGTAACATACCTTGTATCTCATAAACCTTTTGAGATATCGGTTTGAGATTTTGGCAAGTGATAGCACATAAAGAGAACAGTATTTTGCTACATGGTTAACATACAGGACTTATTATCTTCGCTGATATAGTGGAAGATAAAGTTTTATTTTATTTTTTCAATCCAGTAGTGCAATTTTTAAGAATCTTCGCTTAATTTTTAAAGATTTTCGTTATTGGAAAAAAGAATTTGCTAGTACCATAACAAACATGAAATTTCTCATATTACAGCAAACTGACACAATGAGGGTTTCCATAAGATGTTGACAAACCTGGTCACCTGTTGCTTGCATAATAAGACAATCTGTTTCAAGATTCTGTCGCAATACCTATTGCGAGGTAAGTTTGTGCAATTTTTACTGTTCTTCACAAAAAAGAGGCAAAATTAAACCTGTCAACAAGAGAAACGTATTCATTACTCATTATTAACGAAGCTTCTTCAAATAGAAAATGGTTAAGATACCAGACAAAAATAAATCAATCGCCAGTTCTATTGAAAATTTGGCTGAATCCTGTAACCCGCCGTATTTTGAATAGTGAATGTGACTGGATTGGAAACTTAAGCAAAGGATTTTATCCCTCTTTTTCATGTGTGAAATATGAAAATAAATTGTGACAAATAGTGTAGCATATTTCTGTTCCTATCACCATTCAGAATGGTGTGGTGAACTTCTTTTAATGTGTTAAAGATAGATTATACATATTTATAATATAGTTCAACCTTAATGAGTATTCTCAAATCGTTTATAAAGTAATGACTATCATGTTTTTGTAAAATTGTTGTCTAAAGATACACAGGCACCAAATTTGTTCTTTCAAATACAGCAATGCTGTATTTTTGCTGCAGATTAGAACTGACCCAATAAACCTCTTTCGTATGTCTGAAGCTGTGAACACACTAGCAACCTGAAAAAACATGCAAACTACATGTCAGTCAATGTCACTGATGAATTAAAAAAAAATTTGCAGTAAGAAGAATCACTCCCTCACTCTACACAGAGATAGGAAGGCATAGATCGTATGGTATTTGCTTTACTTTTTCATGTCAAATATAACTGAGGAGTAGAAAGAAAATCCTTTGGTAAGTTTCACTCCCAGTTGTTCATTATTAAAGAGACACTGCATAACAAGATTCCCCTAAAATTGCAGCATAATTGGTGGTTTATTTTCAACTGAGTTAAACTTACCTTCTTTTCCCCGAAAGTCGCTGCTGATGACGCTTTTCAGAAAGAGAGAAGGTTAACAGGTCAGGCCAAAAGAAATCGTTCCTTTTGTTGCTGTTTCAGAGCAATCTTGTAATCTTGTTTCATTTTAATAAGGAACATGTGAGTGATACTGAAACTTGGCATACAGTTTTCTTTCTGCACCTTAAACCTCCTGAAACTGTCGTGTACTAAATGAGGAACTGAGAAAAAAATCAGGACAATCACTTATCAAGAAGTACATCCTGGATATAGAAATAAACATGTTATTTCAACATTTATGACGTTGATGCTGTAAATACTCACAGCAAACCTCATTTCAGTGGCCCTTACAAATTAAATTGTCTCGTTACTTCATAAACCATTTCAGACAACTCATTGAGGTTAAAATAGATTATAAATATATATAATCCATCTTTAGCACAATAAAAAACAATTATAAAGGGTACCAGGAAAGTTTTGCAATACAATCCAACAATATGTCGCAGGAGGCTTATTGTTGCTATGTTCTGAGAATATGTAGCTGCTGTGCCAAGTTTTTGTGCACAGTCCTTCGCTAGCAGGGTTAGTTTGAAGTGCTTGCTGTGGATGGCATCATCATCATGAAGTGAAATTAGAGCAGTTTCGCTATGCAACACGTTGACCAGTGTTTTGAAGAAATGACACTTGCATTCAGTGGTTTGTGTCCACATCGTACAACTATATTCAGGTGGTGCAGAGAATTCCAAAGAGGGAATTTCACTCTGGAGGACACTGAGAGGACTGGAAGGCCACGATCATCAGTTACAGAGGAAAACATTGATGCTATGAGGAAAATGCTAGACGAAGACAGGTGAGTGACATATAAGCAGATAGAGGATACCTTAGGGCTAATGCACCAGCAATTTGTTAGATTCTGCACGATCATTTGCAAGTAAAGAAACTTTGTTGTCTCTGGGTGCCTCATAGACTGATGGAAGAGTGGGTGACACAATGTGTGACTTGGTGCTGGGAGTTGTTAAAGAAGTTTTCTAAGGGACAACCCAAGTGTGTGACATCATCATGACAGGTGACGAGACTTGGCTGTACTATTGTGACACGCAGACTAAGACTCAAAACAAAATTTGGATCTTTGAAGATGATGACACACCCGAAGACAGTCACAGCTAAATGTTCCCCTGAATAGTGCTTGCCCAATGTCATCCAATCTTTAAAGAACGTGCGACCGAAATCAAGAATGGACACTTGGTTCCTCCATCGGGACAATGCTCCAAGTCACTGCACCAAAGCATGCTCCAAATATTTACGGGGTACAGGACTGAAACTTCTTGAGCACCCTCCTTACATTTCAGACGTCACTTCTTGTGACTTTGCACTGTTCCCACATGTGAAAATGACGCTTAAAAAGATGCAGTGTTCAAGTGATGAGGACCCGCTGAAGGCTTGGAACAGCGAGTGTGCTCCTTACTCCCTACAGAAACTTGGGAGAACTGGTTTAGGGATTGGTTTCAAAGGATTGTGAGGTGTATTCAATGTGGCAGAAATTACTTCAAAAAAGGTGAATAAATAAAGCTGTATTGCAAAACTGTCATGGTACCCTTTGTATGGTGGAGAAGTTCATCACGTCGCTATGAATGGGGATAGGAACAGAAATATGGTACCTATTTGCTGCGAACTATTTTCGTATTTATCATATGGACCAAGCGAGGTGGTGCAGTGGTTAGCACACTGGACTGTCATTTGGGAGGATGACGATTCAAACCCGCTTCCGGCCATCCAGATTTGGGTATTCCGTGATTTACCTAAATTGCCGCAGGCAAATATCAGGATGGTCACTTTCAAAGGGCACGGCCAATTTGTTTCCCCGTCCTTCTCTAACCTGAGCTTGCACTCCATCTCTAATGACATAATTGTTGATAGAACATTCAACACTAATCTCCTCCTCGTACTTCTCACATGTTAAAGAGGATAAACATCCTTTGATAAGTTTCCATTTCAACCATTCATTATTAAAAATATGGAGGATTACAGGGTTCTGCCAAAGCTGGAACAGAATTGACGATGTATTTTTGTCTTAATTGTTAGTGATTTTTCATTTCAAAAAACTAATGAGTAGCGGCTACATTTCTCTTGTTGACAGGTTTAATATTGCTTTCTTGGCAAAACGTGGTATAATTCGCACAAACTCCCCTTATTATAGCTATTGCGACAGTACCTTGAAACACAGCATCTTATAGGTGACAAAAGTAGTCAATATCTCACGGAAAACCTCATTGTGTCAGTTTACTGTAACACAAAATAAGAAATTTCACATTTATTATCATTTGAGCAAATTGTCTTTTCAATAGCTATAAGTGACTTTTTAAAAATTAGCATTCTGGGTTGAAAAAATTTAAATAAATCTGTAGTTTCGGCTATATCGACGTATATTAGAAAGTTCCATATGTTAACCGTATGGCAAAATACTCTCTCGTTGTGTGCTACCATTAAGAAAACCTCATTTTCATATCTCTGAATGGTTTTAGAGACACGAGGTATGTTATGAGTATTTCATTCTCATGGGCGTGTGTTCGGAAGTGTACGTGCTAGATAAATTTCATTTTCTCGACTTTAGAAACAGGCAGAGACTTCCTCCCAAGTCTAAAGGAAAATTTAATATCTTGGTTAAATTTCATTTGCAGGAACACAAAACTTTTCGAATTTCACGTAGTGTATTACTTAAATGAGAATGACCATTAGCGAGGCATTGGGCGATTCACCATGAAGCTGGCATGTAAAGCTATACCCAACATAAAAATAAAGTGTTTCTGACGAGTGGTTTCTGTAAAGTCGTGTGAGAAAGACTACAGAGTTAACGGAGCGTGCATGACAATGACACTGCTACACCTTGGCTAGGAGGCTAACCAGCAGTCTCTGTGTGTGTACCCGATGGCTCCTGTATGTACCATTTGGCCACGATAACTGGACGATTTCACTAGTGCTACCAGAAGCAGAGAAAATTGGCACTATTTGAAAGATATTCATTTATCTCCAAGCGCTGCCAACGTCAAGCTGCCTCTAGACTCAAAATATTATGAAAGGCGTTTGTCTACTAGGAAGTAACTTCTCTAACCAATTGCTGAGATCTGTGCATTAGAACAAAAATTTACGGAAGCTTGCTTCTTGTTCTTCAAGTAATTGGGACAAGTTTATTTCAGGGACTTGCTGCAAGTTCTTCTTGCAAAGGTTCAGTAATTCTTAAAAACCAGAGCAGTCGTCACTGTTGCATTATGTATAAAAATCGTGACAAAACACAAAAAGAAATAGAAAAATACGTTAAATGAGTACATGTTGATGTTACCTAGAAACACACCATTCAATTAACTAAAATCAGAGGACTCCAATTAGATTAAAAACTGAAGATATCATATGCAAATTTTGAACATCTCTTGTCTCTTGTGTTATCAAATATTCGATAACAGGAAACAAAAATGTGGCACAGTATCTCACCAAAACACTGCCTGTTAATTACTCTTCGATTTTTGCAAGCAGTATTTACAACTTTTATCACAAATGTAACCCATTTATATATACAGTAACATTAAAAAATCAGCAAA
The DNA here is from genome assembly GCF_023898315.1 of Schistocerca nitens. NCBI lineage: Eukaryota > Metazoa > Arthropoda > Insecta > Orthoptera > Acrididae > Schistocerca > Schistocerca nitens. Next base: position 218,865,613 of record NC_064623.1, on the reverse strand, counting down.
AATTTAAAGATCTTTGTACTGCCATTCTGCTTTCCCTTCTAGTGAAACAAACTGGTTGGTAAACTCACTATGTACTTCCTTGACTGGTGGTGCCAATAGTGTTCAGGGGTTCCAACGGTGCATGTGTTTCAGCCCATCTGTCTTTTTGCCATTCTTCTTTTCAGCACTGACATTTTTGCACCGGTACTGAATGCACAAAACTTCTGTAAGTCTGAGAAAAACTTCCATGAAATGATAAATTTGGAAAGTACTTAACAGCAAGATGCAAGAAACTAGAATGAATTTTCAGCCTGCAGTGGAGTGTGTGCTGATTTGATACTTCTCAACAAACTAAAACTGTATGCTGGATCAGTACTCAAACCTATGCACCCGGCCTGGCATACAGTTTCAATTTGTCAGGAAGTTTTGCGCAAGAAACTGTTTTCATTATTTTGCTAACTTCTTAAAGTCAACAGAACTTGGAGGACGTTGTCAGGGAGGGGGGGTTGCAGATATGGTGGTTCCTAATATTCCACCCAATTCTGTGATTGTATGGGTATGGCACCATGCCACAGCAGGAACATAGATAGAATGCGTAATAAATATGATTTCAGGATTACAATGTTAGAGTGGTTGCGAGTGAGGTGAAAAGCTGCAACGATTCAATGACGAAGACTGGAATGTTATCTAAAATAAAGGAAAACAAACCGTACATGAAAGTGTGTGTCGTGGATGAAAACACTGATAGCTGAGGCCACAAAGTATCCATTTACAACTGCGATCCAAATCCAATAGAATTGGCACGAGCCAAAGTAAAACTCTATTTCGAGGAAAAAAGGTCACTGGTGACGTGTCGAAAGAACATTTGTAGAATCTTGTTAATGCTACTTTCCTTCTAATTACTGCACAGGACTGGTAAGGCTTTTGCAGGAAAGTGCAATAACTGGGCAAGAGTATTGGACACGAGATGGAATAATGGAAATGGCCATCGTTGAAGTTACTGTCAGTGCCACACCCTCAGACGATGGTGGTGACAATGATCTTGAATCGAGCAAAGTAACAGCGATCTTTAGTGACCCTTATTCTGACAATTCTTTAAGGCACAATTAATTACACTCTGTAAAAATTACTTCTGTGCTGCGTTTAATAAATTCAGTGTGCAAACAGATTCCAAAAATTAGTTTTTGGCTTTTTATTCATAGTGTCGTAAGTTGTAATTCATCTACTTTCATTTTTCATTATTTTCAATAAGTAAATAATACATAAGTTGAAGGTAAACCTCTTGTGCATGAAATTATCAACAAATTAGGTGATTTTCAATTTGATGGAAGTATCACTTAAACAGGCAATATTTCCGTGAGTGTCGCCCCCGACTTTGAGTTGAGCACAAAACGCGGGTAGTGGTGGCAGCACTGGTGCAAGCAGCTGATGCTGCCTTCAGCTGACGCTGCCTTCCCCTCACCTCTTCTTTCCCCTCCGCAGCCAAAATGTGGTGGGCTCTACCGTTCCCAACAGCCACCACACCAATCGTCAACTTATCTTGGACAGACAGTACGTCTACTTCCACATCAGTGTGAGGTGCACGGCAGAGGGTACGTCGCAATTCCACCAGTTATTAGTCTTTATTCCGGATCCGTTCGTGTATGTACAGGAAGAATGATTGTTTGAATGCCTCTGTGTGTGCAGCAATTATTCTGATCTTATCTTCACGATCCCTATTTGAGCGATATGTAGGGGGTTATAGAATATCCCTAGAGTAATCATTTAAGGCCGGTTCTTGAAACTCTGTTAACCGTCTTTCTCGGGATAGTTTACGTCTGTCTCGAAGAGTCGGCCAGTTTAGTTCCTTCAGTACATCTGTGACACTTTAAACAAACCTGTGACAGTTCGCACTGCCCTTCCGTGTATACATTCGATATCCTATCTGGACAGTACGCTGAGTCGGCATGCAGAAAAAAACGAGGATTTCATTTTGAATATTGTATCGTATCCCCTTTCTGATAATAAAACAATTATTTGACAGGTTGTTCGCATAGAGGGGAACTGATGAGTATCCACAACAGCACTGATACGCTTTTATCTGAGTCAGTTTCATCTGGATAGCTCTCATTCCTTCAGCTGTCTGTGTGGCAAATAGTTCAGATTAATTTACAGTACATTGTGTGCATCTAGCAGTGTGTTTGTGTACACGATCATAGTACCGTATTACCTCGTAATGGGACAGAAGTAGAATATTGTAACTTAAAAACATGCTTTAACTGAAGCTCTTTATCATGAAGACTATTCTAGTTGGACAACAGTAACAAAAGATGGTGTAGCCCAATTTTCAGTGGTGTATACACTGCAGCAGTTCAAGCAAATTGGAGCCAGTGCAAGTGTTCCCCGACCTGGAAGACTCGAGTATCATCGTACAGGAAAATCGGTTAATGTATGTACAAAGTAAATGTTGGAGGACTCGTACTGCTCCTGAAATTTGCGGGGAAGTAAATAGTATCTGGGCAGCTCCAATCTGTCTCAATAGAGCGTGCTGTCTTTGTGAATGAGGTTTAAAGGGCTGCATAGTGACCAAAAAACCTTTATTAAGCAGACAGTAAAAGGTGATACAACTGCAAATGAGCACAGCACCATAAAAGCTGGAGTGTGTGGCAATGATCCAAGGTGTTATTCACAGACAAATTGAAGTTAGAAGTATTTGGAAACCGTCATCAAATGTTTGTTAATCGACTTCGTGGACAAAGTATGAAGAGTAAGTCTGTGGCGCACCAACGTTGAAGCACGGTGAAGGGTCGGCCATGGTGTGGGGATGCTTTATGGGCGATACAGTCAGTGATCTAGTGACAGTTAATGGAACAGCAAAGAAGGAAGGATATCGCAAGTAGTGATCAACAGTGCAGTTCAGTCTGTCAAGAGATTACTGGTCGTGGGTTTGTTCTGTAGCAACAATGATCCCAAACATGCTACTAAATTGTGCAGAGGATATGTCAGTAGAAAAGAGAAATAAGGCGAACTGAAGAATATGATTTCGTCAAGTCAGCCATCTGACTTAAATCTTGTTGAACTCTGACAGGGAGGTCAGAAACTGAGGTCATCTAATGCTGCAGATCTGTAGAGTAATTTACGGATGTGTTCGACTGAAATATCTGTAAAAGCACTTCAAAATCTTATCTACAAAATGCCAAGAGTTTGTACATCTGTTCTGAGGGCAAAGGGTGCTTACTTTGAAGAGGCTAAAATCTTAATCGTATTGTACTTCATGATAGAGAATATTTATTTTGTTGGTCTATTAGTTTGTTCAGTGTGTTCATACGTTAAAATGGAGTATATAATTTTTATCACGGGTGATTGAAAACTTTTGACCAGCAGTGTAGGCATTGCATTTGCTTATGTTCATTATATAGAAAAAGGATTTTATCACTATTTTCGTCTGTAGAATGGTGCTCTTTCTTGTAAACGTAATGAGAAAAATGTTCTTTTACTAACAAAGATATAGATTTAACCAGTGCTTTTTTTTTTTTTTTTTTTTCAAAAAAAAAAAAAAGTTTGAGGGTACCCTGAAATGGGATATAATGTAGCGAAAATCAGTTATAACTAAAGCATGGGACACCACCTGTCTGTTTTTTGCGATGACGTCATCAACATGTCGAACTAAAAAAAAAAAAAAAAGGTATTGGACTCTTCAGTTGACTTTACAGCTCAAATGAAGCAGGCGATACCAAGAAACACACATACAAGAGAAAGTGGTATCGAACACTTCAGTTTACATCACCTAAAATGAAGCATGCGATTTGAGCGTACGCATATCCGTTTAGTACTACCATCACCCATTATTAGTGGGCGAAGGCACTACATGCTGGTCGAACTGGCTGCCAGCGATTCAGTTGTAGACAACGATTGCCGCAGCTTCAAAATACTTGAAAAAGTCAATGACATCGATTTTCCCACCAAAAACTGCACTGGTATCGTTCGTATTGCAATTACCAACACAAAAAAATGAAATAAAAAATTTACGTCTGTGAAATAAATCTTTGGCACTCTTCCAAATTCTCAACATCGTAAAAAAATTACTTTGTTGATGAAAAATTTTAGGGGTACGCATCCCCCAGTGTTCCCCCAGAAAAAAAGCACTGGATTTAACGCTTTCATTGTCATGTGCCTGTTGTAAAGTTCAAACATAATGAGGTGTCTTGAACAGAATATCGCTTCCTTTCCGAGCAGGGCTTCAACAACACATCGATCACGGGAAATATGATGTGTGGTTTTCTCGTACGATGATCTGAAATCCAAGGACTGAGGAAATCAGGTGGATGCTGTACTTTGTGACTTCCAAAAAGCACTTGACTCAGTGCCACATGAATGTTCAAATTTTTATCAATAGCAATAAGATTATGGTGGTGACTGGACTTAGGCTATCTTTGTAGCAAGGACACAGCAAGTTTCCTTAGATGAAGGGTCAGTGGCTCAGGGACCTTGTTGTTCACATTGTATATTGATATTCATATACCATACACAACTCGTGCAGAACTAAGTGAACAAGTCGAGCAGATGTGGAATAACCTATCCCAGGACAGTACTCACCTTGTGTACGATCGACTGGATGTCAGAGTCAACTCCTGCATTGCTGCCTATGAATGGGTGGCAGCTGTCGTAATGGAGGTACTGCTGCTTGTTGGTGGGTTTGATGTTGACCTCCACCTGTCCAATGGCCAGCTTCACACGTCCGTCCACATCAAACCCACCAACAAGCAACAGTACCTCCATTACGACAGCTGCCACCCATTCCACATCAAACGGTCCCTTCCCTACAGCCTAGCTCTTCGTGGCATACGAATCTGCTCCAGTCCGGAATCCCTGAAGCATTACACCAACAACCTGACAACAGCTTTCGCATCCCGCAACTACCCTCCCGACCTGGTACAGAAGCAAATAACCAGAGCCACTTCCTCATCCTCTCAAACCCAGAACCTCTCACGGAAGAACCACAAAAGTGCCCCACTTGTGACAGGATACTTTCTGGGACTGGACCAGACTCTGAATGTGGTTCTCCAGCAGGGATACGACTTCCTCAAATCCTGCCCTGAAATGAGATCCATCCTTCATGAAATCCTCCCCACTCCACCAAGAGTGTCTTTCCGCCGTCCACCTAACCTTCGTAACCTCTTAGTTCATCCCTATGAAATCCCCAAACCACCTTCCCTACCCTCTGGCTCCTACCCTTGTAACCGCCCCCGGTGTAAAACCTGTCCCATGCACCCTCCCACCACCACCTACTCCAGTCCTGTAACCCGGAAGGTGTACACGATCAAAGGCAGAGCCACGTGTGAAAGCACCCACGTGATCTACCAACTGACCTGCCTACACTGTGATGCATTCTATGTGGGAATGACCAGCAACAAACTGTCCATTCGCATGAATGGACACAGGCAGACAGTGTTTGTTGGTAATGAGGATCACCCTGTGGCTAAACATGCCTTGGTGCACGGCCTGCACATCTTGGCGCAGTGTTACACTGTCCGGGTTATCTGGATACTTCCCACTAACACCAATCTATCCGAACTCCGGAGATGGGAACTTGCTCTTCAATATATCCTCTCTTCCCGTTATCCACCAGGCCTCAATCTCCGCTAATTTCAAGTTGCTGCCACTCCTACCTCACCTGTCATTCAACAACATCTTTGCCTCTGCACTTCTGCCTCGACTGACATCTCTGCCCAAACTCTTTGCCTTTACATATATCTGCTTGTGTCTGTATATGTGTGTATGGATGTGTGTGTGTGTGTGTGTGTGTGTGTGTGTGTGTGTGTGTGCGCGCGAGTGTATACCCGTCCTATTTTCCCCCAAGGTAAGTCTTTCCGCTCCCGGGATTGGAATGACTCCTTACCCTCTCCCTTAAAACCCACATCCTTTCGTCTTTCCCTCTCCTTCCCTCTTTCCTGATGAGGCAACAGTTTGTTGCGAAAGTTTGAATTTTGTGTGTATGTTTGTGTTTGTTTGTGTGTCTATCGACGTGCCAGCGCTTTCGTTTGGTAAGTCACATCATCTTTGTTTTTAGATATATTTTTCCCACGTGGAATGTTTCCCTCTATATAAAAAAATCAAAGATGCTGTGACTTACCAAACAAGAAAGTGCTGGTAAATAGACACAATAAAAAACACGCACATATTTCAGGCTTTCTCAACCCAAGGTTGCTTCATCAGGAAAGAGGGAAGGAAAGACGAAAGGATGTGGGTTTTAAGGGAGAGGGTAAGGAGTCATTCCAATCCCGGGAGCGGAGAGACATACCTCAGGGGGAAAATAAGGACAGGTATACACTGACGCGCGTGCCACACACACACACACACACACACACACACACACACACATATACAGACACAGGCAGACATATGTAAAGGCAAAGAGGTTGGGCAGAGATGTCAGTCGAGGCGGAAGTACAGAGGCAAAGATGTTGTTGAATGACAGGTGAGGTACGAACGGCGGCAACTTGAAATTAGCAAATGTTGAGGCCTGGTGGGTAATGGGGAGAGAGAATATATTGAAGGGCAAGTTCCCATCTCCGGAGTTATGATAGGTTGGTGTCAGTGGGAAGTATCCAGATAACCTGGGCGGTGTAACACTGTGCCAAGGTGTGCTGGCCGTGCACCAAGGCATGTTTAGTCACAGGGTGATCCTCATTACTAACAAACACTGTCTGCCTGTGTCCATTCATGCGAATGGACAGTTTGTTGCTGGTCATTCCCACATAGAATGCATCACAGTGTAGGCAGGTCAGTTGGTAGATCACGTGGGTGCTTTCACACGTGGCTCTGCCTTTGATCGTGTACACCTTCCGGGTTACAGGACTGGAGTAGGTGGTGGTGGGAGGGTGCGTGAGACAGGTTTTACACCGGGGGCGGTTACAAGGGTAGGAACCAGAGGGTAGGGAAGGTGGTTTGGGGATTTTATAGGGATGAACCAAGAGGTTACGAAGGTTAGGTGGACAGTGGAAAGACCCTCTTGGTGGAGTGGGGAGGATTTCGTGAAGGATGGATCTCTCGTGCCTTGGTGCACGGCCAGAACATCTTGGCACAGTGTTACACCGTCCAGGTTATCTGGATACTTCCCACTGACACCAACCTATCAGAACTCCGTAGATGAGAACTTGCCCTTCAATATATTATCTCTTCCCGTTACCCACCAGGCCTCAACCTCCGCTAATTTCAAGTTGCTGCCCCTCGTACATCACTTGTCATTCAACAACATCTTTACCGAACGAGGTGGCGCAGTGGTTAGACACTGGACTCGCATTCGGGAGGACGACGGTTCAATCCCGCGTCCGGCCATCCTGATTTAGGTTTTCCGTGATTTCCCTAAATCATTCCAGGCAAATGCTGAGATGGTTCCTCTGAAAGGGCACTGCTGACTTCCCTCCCTAATCCGATGAGACCGATGACCACACTGTCTGGTCTCTTACCCCAAACAACCAACCAACCAATCAACAACATCTTTGCCTCTGTACTTCCGCCTTGACTGACATCTCTGCCCAACCTCTATGCCTTTACATATGTCTGCCTGTGTCTGTATATATATATATATATATGTGTGTGTGTGTGTGTGTGTGTGTGTGTGTGTGTGTGTGTGTGTGCGCGCGCGAGTGTATACCTGTCCTTTTTCCTCCCTAATGTAAGTCTTTCCGCTCCCGGGATTGGAATGAATCCTTACCCTCTCCCTTAAAACCCACATCCTTTCGTCTTTCCCTCTCCTTCCCTCTTTCCTGATGAAGCAACCTTGGGTTGCGAAAGCTGAAATTTGTGTGTGTGTCTTGAGTGTTTTTTATTGTGTCTATCTACCAGCGCTTTCTCATTTGGTAAGTCACAGCATCTTTGTTTTTATATATATTTTTCCCACGTGGAATGTTTCTTTCTATATTTCAGTGAAAACAACCAAAAGTGAACTTAAATTGCAGTAAAAATTAATAAGTTTAGTTTGTGAACCACACACTGCAGTACCTGTATATGAGCCTCTCTAATACAATATTACCAAAATTACTTTCTGCCACATGTGTTATTTCAGCTGGCAGTATCCAAATACTTGACACAAACTTCCTTCAAAAAGCAATGCAGATTCACTTACCGCAACTAACATACGATTTCGAGACTGATTTTTCCCGTGATCTACCATGCTTGTAACATTGTCCTTCACGTTTGGTCTTTGTAAGTTCCCATGCAAGACTAGTTGGGGAAATAGTTCTCTCTTCAGTGCTTCATCTTCATTTTTATTGAATTTATAAAAGCAAAATGCGTTTATTGCTGCTTAGTTTAGCAGATTGTAGAACACTACCACATGCCAGCACCTTGTATTTTGGACCCCATTATTTTTTTGAGGCAGCTGGTCAACAAAGTCCACTCCAACTTGTGTGGTGCTGCAAAATGTTATGATCTCTAACGTTTTCATATCCACTATATTGCTGTCGATAACATTGTTGAGGTGCATTGTAGAAATTACACGAGCAGTGTTGTTCTCTTTGGGACAGTATGAAGTAATGGTCATTTCCTTTTGAAAGGCAAAAATTAAAAATCTTCTGTCCTTTATTGGTCTCGCGGTAGCGTTCTCACTTCCTGAGCACAGGGTTCCGGGTTTGATTCCCAGCGGGGTCAGGGATTTTCACCTGCTTCGAGATGACTGGGTGTTGTTGTGTCGTCTTCATCATCATCATCATTCATTCCCCATTACAGTCGGAAGAAGGCAATGGCAAACCACCTCCAGTAGGACCTTGCCTAGTATGGCGGTGCAGGTCTCCCACATCGTCCCCTACGCTCTGTTATGGAGTTGGGATTTTATCATCATCATGTCCTTTGTTTATTTGGAAGAAACTCCAAAACACTTCACTCATGTTATTTCAGCAAAGTGTTTACACTTGGTGAAATATTGACGTTTAAAGTGGAGCTCGAAGCTATACACATTCACGTCTGTGAACAACCCGTATGGGTGACATCATCTCAAAAAGAAAATTGGGTGACATGTCACCCACGTTACCATTCAAGGGTTAATAAAATAACTTCTTGTTCACACTTTGTAGTTTGTATTGTCCATAGAGTCATAATACATTAATACTTACTTAATCGGTGCACATGTAGCTCATATTGTTGGTGCACTGAAGGCGCAGAAGTAAGTGTTACAGTACTTCAGTTATTTAAAGAGAGCTGGTAATGAAAAGAATCTGAAAAAAAAAAAAAAATCACACGACAGCTAGCTATTGAGAATCACAATGATAATCACCAGTCAGGTCTGCAGTATTCATATTAAAGAAATGTTAATAAATAAAAGTATGTCTCCACATCACTCTACCTCTTGTGTCATATCTGAGCTTACATTATCCTCCCAAAATGAAGAAGTGTGGCTTGGGAGCGAGTTCTGTGGCTCCCAGATCAGAAATGCTACAACCCTGCAGATCTCAGGGAGGGGAGAGGGGACAGTGTAGGGCAGGGAACATTGTGGACAGAAACACTCGCTGCACGTCAACCCCCTGACTGCGCATCTACAAAAAGTAGGTGTACTGAGCCTCCGACACTCAAAGGGATTTTTTTACTTCTTGCAGACTTGGCAAAGCTGCATTCGAGGAGAAGGTGATGGCAGTAGAACATGTGCTCATTTATCTCAGTCAGCTGAAAACTTGTGTAATCCTGCGCCAAAATAGGTGTGTCTGTTCCGGATCCCACCAGCTGCAAGGTGAAGAGCATAATCCAGTTTCTTCTCGCCATCACGGTTTTTTAACAAAATCTGAATTGCTCACGAGGGTGATGTGACGAATTGCACAAATGTGTACGAGCGGTGTCTCAAGTTTAAAACTTGTGAACGAATGTTTGTGACGAGCAAGCAAGAGGCGGATAACTCAGATGTGACTGATGAGATGGAGAACGAGGTCAAAGAAATGGCCGCTAGTGACCGACGACTGTCGTCGAATGAGATGAACACTGTGCTTCCAGAAATTTCCAGTTCTCTCTTGTGTGAAATGAAATAATTGGTTTTCGAAAATTGAGAGTTAGGTGGGTACGAAAACAGCTCAAATTACTGACACGTAGCCGGCAGAATCCATTTTCTCCGGATGTTGTTGCGAGCTCCGAGCCGGAAGTGTCGGAGTGTGGCGGTGTGTAATACTGGGGTTGCAGGCTGTTGGCAGCTCGGGCAGGCTGCATCAAAAGTATAACATTTTATTGAAACTCGGGCTACTACATTCGTAAGATCACAGTGTGATGGCCACACTCCCCTTCAGCTCGTGACGAGGCTGGCACGTGGTGCTCGGCAGCTGCTAACTGGCAGCGGAAGGCTGTGACGTCCGCACCTGGGAGTGTCGACACCGGAAGCTCACTCAGCAGTGCGCGCCCCAGTTGTTGAGGCACAGCTGTTGGGGTATTGTGCAGACAGTGTGGAAGACTGCCAGGATATTTGCTGAAAATGACAATCTCTGGTGACGGGTATCACCTCTAAGAGTGACGGTTGGTGGCACGGGAGCGCCTGTACTGGTGCAGCAGGTGAGCGGCCGTACGAGTTAGATAGCGATCTGCTGCTTTTTGGATCAGGGGTCTGCCTGGTGCTGGAGTGAGCCTGGAGGTGGCCCACCCGTGGAGAGTTGCCGAATGCAGGAAGGAGGATTCGACAGTTGCGGCAGTGGAGGCCTGCGCTATATATTACCTTTACACTTTTGGGGGGGACTGAGTAATCGTGCCTCATGATTGTGGATGTACTCTACATATTCTTGTGATAATAGTCATCGTTTGTAATCATAACAATTGAAAGGAAGCAAATGAAAATAAGGGTTTGACATGCAATCTCTCCTCTGTTCATTTATTATTATTATTTGTATCTTTTTTTCTTCACCATACCTGCTCCTTCTTAACAGTAGTGTTAAGGAATTAATTAGCTTGCAGCATGTCATATTTAAAGTGTGGCTACTCCATCTGCTTGTAGTTTAACATGATGAATGCTTTGCTCTGCACAGGCTGAACTACCTCCATCTCGAGGGAGTGCTGCTGTAATAGCATTCTTGAGGCTGGTATTTCTCTTCGGATGTAAGCTACTGCTGTCCGATCGGAGTATTGGAAGATAAACTGACATCTGAACTGGAGGTACATTTGAATTTGAAACTTGTGTAGCAAAAACTTGTAGACTGCTTTTGGTGTTGGTCAGTATTGTGCTTTTTCTGTAACAAGTTTTAGGCACATAAGAATATATGGTATTTCTTATTGGCTGATTATATCCTGTTTTATGTTTCAAAGCATATTGCTGTGTCACATATTTTGATGTCTCTGGCTGTAATGCTACTTGAGATGGTTTTACTCACCCCAATAAGCTCCGTACAGTTTCCATTACCTGGTGTAAGGTGAGCACACTCTTACTCAGGCAAGAAAAATTGTGACTGCAATGTAGGTGTCCCTCGACTGTGTCATATTTGCTATGAAATAGCTGAAATTTCCTAGTAGTTTTTGGGATTAGATTCCTGAATACTTGAAATAAGTGCATTAAAGACTGTTTTCAAAGTCCATACTCTAATGGCAACTACAATCCCTGAAGCAATGCTCAATTATTTGTGTTTAAAGTTAAGCTGTCATTCACACTAACAGTCAGTAGTTACATTGAACGGGCAACATTCTGTTGCTAAATCCTGGTATAACCAGTTTATGACCAGTCTACATTTCACTCAATGTTCTGTATGTTATAATGTGTTCCAAAAATGCCACACAGTCTGTTACTCAGTATATAAGTGACTTCTGTGTGGTACACCTAATAGAGTTACGGCTTGTAAGACAGGCCTTTTCACTTAATCAAAATAATTAGCAGAACTGCCATTAAAATCAGATGTAATAAATATTTTCACGTTTAACTATCCACAATCTCTTTGTTCTTATCAAAATGTAATTTTTGCAACATTTCATCAAAATTGTCAGAGGTGCTGCACAGACAAGGAAGATTAACATTTCGATTGCAGTCTGAAAATAAACTAGTATTAATACTGTGCAGCAGTAATATTAATTTGTTATTCCTATGAAGTTTCACAGGGGGCAATCTTTTAGGCTACACAGCTGATGTCTCCAGTGTCATTAACATGTAAGCCACTGAGAACTTACCAGCTAAACTGTGCCTAACTTACCTAATTTGTCTTGCAAACTACAATACAAAGCACCTCTACGTGAAACTACCCCAGGGTGGTTTCTTAAAAAGTTTGTCAGATAGCCATTGCATTCACATGTCTTTAATTTCACACAACTGCACTTACAGCTCACAGCATTGCCAAAGGTAAATGCATTTGGCAAACTGAGGGCAGTGTAATAACTGTCCAGTCATAACATGCTATGCAAAATAACAACTGTGCACAAATCACCACTGTGGATCAAGAAATGTCTCTGGAAGGAACCCAGAAATCTCTGAATAATAGGTTTCGGTGTACACTAAATTTCTAATACATCTCACTACTGATAGCACAGATACTTCAGACTTCTAATGACAGCAGTCAACATCTATTATTTAGAATAGAGTTTGAGACATTGATCTCACTTAAAGAAAGCAGACTACAAAAACAGTTCAGTACCTTGTGATTTGTAGCCACAGAACACACTACATGCCCCACATTCCTTAAGACAACAGCCTCAGTAAGTACAGGCTTCCACAATTTCTTTCTCCAGCTCGGAATGCAATAAATCGTTCAGTCAATATAATAAGACCAAAAGGTCCTTCTTTCCATCTACTGGCGACTCTCATCTCCAGTATAAGCACTGGTTACTGCTTCGCAAAGTTTGGATTGCCACCCTCAGAACAATACTCTCTCTTTTAAAAATCGACAACCACTGTCTCCAGTTCACATTTCACTGCCCGTCCTTGCTAGACCCGCATATCCCACCCACATGCTGCACCTATCTGTGGCCTGTTCATTGTAGGGTTTGTACAGAACTAGTGGCAGATTCAGAATGCACGGTCCCTACCTTATGTGTGATTCCTCATTTGACTGTCTGAAAATTTGAGTCAGAATCCCTCCATAATTAAAGGAGGTGTTGCCCTTAGGAAAATGGAAGGAGGTTAGTACTACTCATGACACATCTTAAGGATATGATTTCCCAACCAGTAATACAATTCGATTGCTGAGTAGAAAGTACTGTTTTGATTTGTTAGTTATATTAGGCCATCTACTGCATTTGACTCTTCACAATATCTGTGTAGTGTTCTGGTGTGTAACTCGTACATGTAATTGATGCCTCATCTATTTAGTTTCACAATCTTAGACTAGCAACACTCATTGCACCATAGAATGGATATCCATGAGCTTTGTGCTGCGTTTGCAAGCTCGTCGTTTGCCTGAAACATTTTAATGAGAGGTGCACATTGATCATCTCATGAATGCTGATGTAGTACCTTTTTGCCAGGGAATGTGATACGTATATGAAACGATTTCACTGAAAAAGCTTTTGAAGTAGATCTTCTTGTTTTCCATTTGCAGTAATGTAATTATTTAATTAATAGTCAAAGAGTTGAAATACACGATGGAATAACAGTATGAATTAGGATAGGGTGCTATTCACCACAGAGAAGAGACACTGAGCAACAGACAGGCACATTTCTGTTCTCCCTCTCTTATGTGCAATCCCTCCCCCTCCACACCCGGTACCTCTTTTGTACTTCCACCTCAGCTGAGGTCACTACTCATCCCAGTGGGAACTCATTGCTTGGAGTTTACCATGCATATACAGGGTGTTCATTTTAACTGAAGACATTGAAATATCTTGAAAACTACACATTGGATCAAAAAAACTTATAATTCCAATTTGTTTCTCTCAGAGGGGGCATCCAACAATACCACACTTGACCAGCCCCTCCACACCGCTTTCATGGGTAGCAGAGGGTAACTTTGAAACCTTCAATGGGAAGCCACACTTTTTTATTGCAGATTACGACTCTACAGCAAAATCTACATACATTTCGTCTGAAGCATTTTCTTTGTTTCACCACAGATTGTGCTGTAATTGGAGGAATCAAAATGGGTACACAGTCGTAATTTAATACATGCTACTCAATGGCCCTTGAATATCCAATGGCACGTGGGACCCAACCTCCATACTGCAATAGAATGACAGACCAATATTTCATAACTTATAATTGGAAACTCCATTCGCAACATCATATTCCTCTGACATATCAACCAGGGCACTACTCGATGCCCTACCACGGCCACGTAGTAAACTACGACTTACCTTAACAGGCGGTACACTGTGACCAGAGGTCATGTATTGTGAAGAGGTAGAACAGACGGTGGCTCTAAACATTATAACACTTGCACAGTGTTAATTGCCTGCACACCTACCTGTCATTTGGAGAAGAGACTTGCAAGTGGACGATGAATGTTGCAACCACAGAAGAAAGAATTGAAATGATCCTGGTTTACAGAGAATGTAGGAGAAATTGTTGAGGCTGGTGTTGCCTCGTGTGCCGAGCCTTTTCCAGAGTAAGCTCATTCTCATTAGATATTTTACAAGGTTTCGAATGCCTTTATGTCTGATGGCAGTGTCCAAGCTGCAAAAAGAAACGAAGCAAATGTGTTACAGGAGAAGCAAATGAAATACTGTACTAGTGGCAGTGCATCACAACCCACGGGTAAGCACCCAGCAATTACACTGCGATTCCGGTGTGTCCGTACCTAGAATTGTCATAATAATGCATCATCATAAGTATCATCCATAACACATGTCACTGCATCAGGAACTTCATAGTGCCGATTTCCATAAGCGGGTAGCATTTTCTGTATGGGTATATCAACAAATGCAAACAATTCCCACATTCTTTGCTAGGCTCTATTTTCAGATAAGTCTACTTTCACAAACCATGATAGTGTTAACTGGTATAACATGCATTACTGGAGTGTAGACTGCCCTCCATTGGTTACGGCAAGTTGACCATTGACATCTTGCTCGGTTAATGCATGGTGTGGCATCATGCAGAAGAAACTGATTGGTCTGTATTTTATCAATGGCATGTTGAATGGACACAAATATCGAAAGTTTTTCGGTCAGGAACCGGTACTATTGCAGGATGTTGCCCCTGAAGTTCGACAATGTATGTGGTTTCAGGATGATGGTTGACCAATGTGTTATGCAATTGAAGCACAGGAGGTCTTAGACGATGTCTGCACCGGTTGATGGATCGACAGAGGTGGTCCTATTAACTGGCCCGCTAGCTTGCTGAATTTGATGCCACCGGATTAGATGTTGCTGGATTTTTTTCTGTGGGGGTATTTAAAAGATAAGGTGTACCAGCGAGTGCCAACAGGCCACGAAGACATGGTTGATCACATCAGAAATGCCCGTGCTAACATTCCCGCAGATACGCTTCCGTCCTGTGTAGGGTCACATGAAAAATGGATCACTAAGCATATTGAAGTGGACAGCACTACATTTGACCACTTACTCTAATTGGAAAAGAAGAGTAGCATTTGCCTTGAGCCGTGGTCACAGTGGCGTGTTGAGTAGTCATCTATTCGATATGTCGGAGGAATACAATGTTGCGAATCGGTTTCTAATTATAAGTTATAAAATACTGGCCTGACCGACCCTTGAAACATGGAGGTGATTCTCACACACCACTGGATACTCAAGGGCCATTGAGTACCATGTCATTATAGTTGTGTACCCATTTCTATTCCTCCAATTGCATTGCTGTCTCTGGCGAAATGAAGGAAATGCTTCAGACAAAATGTTTGTAGATTTTGCCATCGAATCATAATCTGCAATAAAAAATGGGGTTTCCTAGTGAAGATTTCAAATTTGCATGGGATGGGCCGGAGGGTCGAATGTGTTGTCATTGTATGTCTCCCTCCGAGACAAACAAATTGGAATTATAAGTTTTTTTGATCCGGTGTGTAATTTTCGAGATATTTCAATGTCTTTAGTTAAAATGAACACCCTCTATAAATACTAGTGAACCCAACAATACATAGCAATTGCTAAAAATGTATGGGAACTGTTTATAAGTCCTCATTGTTTCTCATCACACTCTCTGTCCATCTCACCTTCACCGAGCGAGGTGGTGCAGTGGCTAGCACACTGGACTCACGTTCAGGAGGACGACGGTTCAATCCCGCATCCAGCCATCCTGATTTAGGTTTTCTGTGATTTCCCTAAATCACTCCAGCAAATGCTGGGATGGTTCCTTTGAAAGGGCATAGCCAACTTCCTTCCCGACCCTTCCCTAATCCGATGAGACTGATGACCTCGCTGTCTGGTCTCTTCCTCCAAACAACCCAACCCCAACCCATCTCGCCTTCCTCCTCTGTTTGTCCATCTTCTCCTTTTCCCCCTCTCTCTTTTGATCAAATTCTCATTCTCTCTCTGTCCTCCTCCTCCCATCACTCTCTCTCTTCTCCCCTTCTCCTTCCCTTCCATTACCTCCCCTTCGTTTTCCATATCCTCTTCCCCCCCCCCCCCACCTGTCTGACCTTGAGCATTGTCTATTATTATTGTAAACAAAATCTTGCTTGAGAATTGTAGTCCTTTAAAATCAATGGCTAAATTGGTTGGGGTCGTTGATAAATGGGTAATGTGAGACCACTCCTGATACTGTATCTGTGAGGATAGTAACTTCAGTGCCAGTGTTATATATGTGGTGTGTGTCTTTTAGAAAATGCCCAAAAGAAAAGACACAGCTTCGGTACTGCAGCCATTATGATTCGGCAAAGATGAGGAATTAATGACATTAGCTGCCAGTGGACACTGATTTAAATCAATGGCAATAGTTGGAAATCTGTACCGGATTGGAATTTGAACCTGGGTCTTCTTCTTAGCTGGCAGACACAGTGACCACTGCGCCATCTGGCCACAGTGCTCATCACAACTGTACGGACTACCTGGCAGTCCTCCCATCAGACCCAAATTTCCAGCTTATCCACACGCTACTGATGTAGTGCCCCTTGCCCATTATCCTCATTACACGTGGCATTTCGCCGATTCCCGTAAGAGTTCCAGCGTGGGGTGCATCTGCACTGAAGTGATCAATTGGTTATCCTCACCTTAATTGTATGTGTGGTGGCTGTTCTTTTGGACACATCTGAAAGCACAGACGCTGTTTCGATCCCACAGCTGTTATGAACAACCAGTTGATGACTTCAGTGCAGATACCGTGCTCAAATTCTTAAGTGAACCATCGAAATGCCTCATGTAATGAGGATAATGGGCAGAGGTCACTACATTAGTAGTGTGTTGATAAGTTGTGGATTTGAGTGTGATGGGAGGCATGCCAGAGTAGACAGTGCAGATGCGTTGACCACTGGGTCCAGGTGGCGCAGTGGTCAGCGCATCTGCCTGGTAAGTAGGAGGCCTGGGTTTGAATCTCGGGCTGGGACAAATTATCAACTTTCCTATTAACTTAAATCAGTGCCCACTGGCAGTTAATGTCATTAATTCCTTTGTGTCTTGATTCAATTACAGTATTTCACATAGTAATAATAAACTGATAAGCCATAAAACCAACTTTCCTGTTTCCTGTTGAAAACAACTGTGAGGGGGGGGGGGGGGGGGGGAAGCACATATACAATTTTTGTTTAAAAATATATAGAAGGTGAAAGAATTTGTATGGGAGAAACAATTTTTGTAATCATTTAAATTCCCTGCTGTTGTAGTTAAAACTGCCTGAGAAAGAGAACAAAACCACACATTTTCTCAGCAGAGCATAGCACAGCATGTTCTTTCTTGCAGTCTTTTTTAATAGAAAATGTGTACATTGATGTTTAAAAAAATATTTAGCCCATGTCCATCTGAATGTTCATCAGAGTATCAGATTTGGTAATGACATCAAATGACAACTTACCTTTACAAAGTGGTGCAGATATAGATGGGTGTTTCTCCACCAGATGAAGGGCTTTGTCTGACAATCTACTTTTAGGTGTGCATATTAACTGTTTAACAATTGCTCATTGTGTCAAGTAGCTATCTAATGTAATTCATTTTGTTATGCAATAAGTACTGGATTTTTTATGTATTGTCCTTCTTTGACCCACGTTTTTCGGGTTATCCGTGGAAGTTTCTCGTTACCTCCTTGAGAGTATCAGATATGCAGATGATAGGCTAGTTGCAATTCTTTGTAGCACAAAATCCAAATTCCCAGCATCTACAATAATTTTAATTTATCCATTTTATATAGAGTTGGGTGAGATCTGCATGTTCCATGCAAATATTAAAAAACCACACATTTCTATGTCAGTCACATTTCAGTTTTATCATTTAGTTGGGCACGATGGCAGCAGACTACCATCATCGGGTGACTTTCTGCGAATTATATTGACAATTTTTCTATTGTCCATCTAGATTTCTTTAATCATTTACAATAACTAGTTTCAGTCGCAAGAAACATCCTTAGATATGTAGCTGAAAATAAATTAATTAATCAACATATGCTCTATGATATGCAATGTTGCTGTTATATCATATAAAAAAATCCAATTTATCAGAACTTATCTGCAAAATATACATGCTACATGGCAGGATAAAATAGTAGTCGGGTAGAATTCCTGTTTTTCATACAGCTCACAAGGCAACTGTTATCAGGTGACATCTCGTACATTTGCCGTGTATTAAAGAAAATTACATTTGCAAAATGATTTAATAATAATTTTTTGTTTGCTGAGAATAATGTTATTAGAAATACTTGATTAAAACTTGTGATTTGCCTGTGGTATAAACATTTTAAAAAATCACAAAAATATGTAATTTGAATGCAGACAGAGTTGTCACGGGCATCTCTCTGTCGCAGCTTACTCCTGTGTGTGATCACTGCTTCAGTGTCGTGCCATGGGCCATATAGTCATTTTCAGTTGCTGTGTGCAAGGACCATGTATGAGAGCCCCTTCACCAGCTCCCACACGCTCTCCCCCCTCTTCCATTGGACATTTGTAAGCGACAAAGTCACTTTAGTAGTTGTATTTCAATGCACTTGTGTGTTGTTTATTAAGATTACTATTCTGCCAGCATGAAGTTGAAAGAAAGCTGAGCCTTATAATGCAAATGGTCATGGTAAGTGCATATAAATATAGGGATGTCATGAAAATTTACAATGGGATAAAGAAGGAAGAACAAAAATAAATAAGCAGAGGCCAAGAATAACAACAACAACAACAAACAACAGTATGTGCCTGTGACCTTCTGCAGAAAGATTTGTATAAAACTGACACGTACTTTACAGCTTTCCGTCCGAACAGGCCTTGGAAAACCCAGTGGTACTGACCAACTGCCATGTCACCCTCAGCTGATAGGCATCACTAGATATGCAGGTATGGAGGGACATGTGGTCAGCACACCAATCTCCTGGCTGTTGTTAGTTTTCATAACTGGAGCTGTTGCACCTCAATCAAGTGGATCTACAGTTGACATCACAAGTGCCGAGTACCTAAAGTGTGTTGTTGTTGTTGTGGTCTTCAGTCCTGAGACTGGTTTGATGCAACTCTCCATGCTACCCTATCCCGTGCAAGCTTCTTCATCTCCCAGTACGTACTGCAGCCTACGCCTTTCTGAATCTGCTTAGTGTATTCATCTCTTGGTCTCCCTCTATGATTTTTACCCTCCATACTGCCCTCCAATACTAAATTGGTGATCCCTTGATGCCTCAGAACAGGTCCTACCAACCGATCCCTTCTTCTAGTCAAGTTGTGCCACAAACTCCTCTTCTCCCCAACCCTATTCAGTACCTTCTCATTAGTTATGTGATCTACCCATCTAATCTTCAGCATTCTTCTGTAGCACCACATTTCCAAAGCTTCTATTCTCTTCTTACCTAAACTATTTATCGTCCGTGTTTCACTTCCATACATGGTTACACTCCATACAAATACTTTCAGAAACAACTTCCTGTGACTTAAATCTATATTCAATGTTAACAAATTTCTCTTCTTCAGAAATGCTTTCCTTGCCATTGCCAGTCTACATTTTGTATCCTCTGTACTTCGACCATCATCAGTTATTTTGCTCCCCAAATAGCAAAACTCCTTTACTACTTTAAGTGTCTCATTTCCTAATCTAATTCCCTCAACATCACCCAACTTAATTCGACTACATTCCATTATCCTCATTTTGCTTTTGTTGATGTTCATCTTATATCTTCCTTTCAAGACACTGTCCATTCCGTTCAATTGTTCTTCCAAATCCTTTGCTGTCTCTGACAGAATTACAATGTCATCGGCAAACCTCAAAGTTTTTATTTCTTCTCCATGGATTTTAATAACTACTCCGAATTTTTCTTTTGTTTCCTTCACTGCTCGCTCAATATAGAGATTGAATAACATCGGGGAGAGGTTACAACCCTGTCTCACTCCCTTCCCAACCACTGCTTCCCTTTCATGTCCCTCGACTCTTATAACTGCCATGTGGTTTCTGTACAAATTGTAAATAGCCTTTCGCTCCCTGTATTTTACCCCTGCCACCTTCAGAATTTGAAAGAGAGTATTCCAGTCAACATTGTCAAAAGCTTTCTCTAAGTCTGCAAATGCTAGAAACGTAGGTTTGCCTTTTCTTAATCTAGCTTCTAAAATAAGTCGTAGGGTCAGTATTGCCTCACGTGTTCCCATATTTCTAGAAAATCCAAATTGATCTTCCCCGAGGTCGATTTCTACCAGTTTTTCCATTCGTCTGTAAAGAATTCGCATTAGTATTTTGCAACCGTGACTTATTAAACTGATAGTTCGGTAATTGTCGCATCTGTCAACGCCTGCTTTCTTTGAGATTGCAATTATTATATTCTTCTTGAAGTCTGAGGGTATTTCGCCTGTCCCATACATTTTGCTCACCAGATGGTAGAGTTTTGTCAGGACTGGCTCTTCCAAGTCTGTCAGTAGTTCTAATAGAATGTTGTCTACTCCCGGGGCCTTGTTTCGACTCAGGTCTTTCAGTGCTCTATCAAACTCTTCACGCAGTATCATATCTCCCATTTCATCTTCATCTACCTCCTCTTCCATTTCTATAACATTGCCCTCAAGTACATCGCCCTTGTATAGGACCTTTATATACTCCTTCCACCTTTCTGCTTTCCCTTCGTTGCTTAGAACTGGGTTTCCATCTGAGCTCTTAAGTGGTTCTCTTTTCTCCAAAGGTCTCTTTAATTTTCCTGTAGGCAGTATCTATCTTACCCCTAGTGAGATAAGCCTCTACATCCGTACATTTGTCCTCTAGTCATGCCGGCTTAGCCATTTTGCACTTCCTGTCAATCTCATTTTTGAGTCGTTTGTATTCCTTTTTGCCTGCTTCATTTACTGCATTTTTATGTTTTCTCCTTTTGTCAATTAAATTCAGTATTTCTTCTGTCACCCAAGGATTTCTACTAGCCCTTGGCTTTTTACCTGTTTGATCCTCTGCTGCCTGCACTACTGCATCCCTCAAAGCTACCCATTCTTCTTCTACTGTATTTCTTTCCCCCATTCCTGTCAATTGTTCCCTTATGCCCTCCCTGAAACTCTGTACAACCTCCAGTTTAACCAGTTTATCCAGGTCCCATCTCCTTAAATTCCCACCTTTTTGCAGTTTCTTCAGATTTACTCTACAGTTCATAACCAATAGATTGTGGCCAGAGTCCACATCTGCCCCTGGAAATGTCTTACTATTTAAAACCTGGTTCTTAAATCTCTATCTTACCATTATATAATCTATCTGAAACCTGTGAGTATCTCCAGGCTTCTTCCATGTATACAACCTTCTTTTATGATTCTTGAACCAAGTGTTAGCTATGATTAAGTTATGCTCTGTGCAATATTCTACCAGACGGCTTCCTCTTTAATTTCTTACCCCCAATCCATATTCACCTACTACGTTTGCTTCTCTTCCTTTTCCTACTACCGAATTCCAGTCACAAATTTTCATCTCCCTTCACTATCTGAATAATTTCTTTCATCTCATCATACATTTCATCAATTTCTTTGTCATCTGCAGAGCTAGTTGGCATATAAACTTGTACTACTGTAGTAGGTGTGGGCTTCGTGTCTATCTTGGGCACAATAATGCATTCACTATGCTGTTTGTAGTAGCTTACCTGCACTGCTATTTTTTAATTCATTATTAAACCTACTCCTGCATTACCCCTATTTGATTTTGTATTTATAACCCTGTATTCACTTGACCAGAAGTCTTGTTCCTCCTGCCTCTGAACTTCACTAATCCCCACTATATCTAACTTTAACCTATCCATTTCCCTTTTTAAATTTTCTAACCTACTTGCCCTATTAAGGGATCTGACATTCCACGCTCCGATCTGTAGAACGCCAGTTTTCTTTCTCCTGATAACGACATTCTCCTGAGTAGTCCCCGCCCGGAGATCCGAATGGGGGACTATTTTACCTCCAGAATATTTTACCCAAGAGGACGCCATCATCTTTTAACCATACAGTAAAGCTGCATGCCGTTGGGAAAAATTACGGCTGTAGTTTCCCCTTGCTTTCTGCCGTTCGCAGGACCAGCACAGCAAGGCTGTTTCGGTTAGTGTTACAAGGCCAGATCAGTCAATCATCCAGACTGTTGCCCCTGCAACTACTGAAAAGGCTGCTGCCCCTCTTCAGGAACCATACGTTTGTCTGGCCTCTCAACAAATACCCCTCCGTTGTGGTTGCACCTACGGTACGGCTATCTGTATCACTGAGGCACGCAAGCCTCCCCACCAACGGCAAGGTCTACAGTTCGTGGTGGGTAAAGTGTGTAATGGGTGGAATAAGTTTCAGGGTCAGGCATGTCTAGGATTAAGTACAGTGACTGCAGTAAACAGTACATAGGACAAACCAGGCGAGGGGCAGCCTCAATATTGAGTTCTGGGTACATGCATACTCTAAAAACAAAACTGATTTTGCAGCACACACGGGAGCTTTAAAACACTCTCTCATCAACTTTGATCATAATTTGGACATCTCACAAAGAGCTCAAAAGTGGCAGTTCCCTAACAGATTTGAACAACTCAGAATTTATGGTCCCAAAATCAAAATTCGAATCTAATTCAGAATGAGTAGAACACATTCAGTCTCAATGCCTGTTCTAATATCTACGAAGACCTAGGTGCAGTTGTCGCTTATTGATGTCAGTGGCGATAGGATGGGGAGAAAGTATGCGGTGGGACAGCTGGCATATGTGTGCCGTCCGTGAAATCAGTGAAAGGGCCCTCGTGCGTAGCCTCTGCCCATGGCGGTTGTCAGCAGGGGACTGTTCGACAGATGGCATAATACTGAAGCAGCGACTATGAGAGCGTGACAGAGACAGGCGTGCTGCAGTGCTACTGGTTGGCTGCCATTCAAATTACATATTTTCATAATCTGACTGGCAGTCAGCACACAGCATTGCAGAAGGCATATCTCCAATGTCATGTGCTTTCTGTTTCGGTAAGTGTGAAAAAATTATCATTAATTCAGTTTGGAAACATATTGTTTACAAATGAGTGACGAATGTACCATATACCACCTGTTGGCAGTTGCCTTGCAAGCCACATGAACAATGTGGATTCTATCAGACCACTATTTAATTGTGTGACGTAGCATGTAAATTTTGCTGTCAAGTTGGACTGGTTACTCGTCTAACTGATACAATTGGGTTAATTATGCTACATCCGATTTTTGATACGGTTTAATAGCTTCATCGCATACTGTAGTGTTTGCTGTTATTTTACTTTCATCTACAGGTCTTTTATCTGAAGCTGTGAGGATGATTCATTTGTATTGAAAGCAACCAATTAAAAAAACATTTAAGCAATCTAGATGGACAGTTAAAAAATCTGTTTACGAAGTGGGTGCATATCTTCTCTGAGGAAATTGTTTCAAGTTTTGCGTAATCATATTGTCTGATTGCACTTGTCATGAGTATGATGTTTTTGTTGTTATTTGATATGGTAGGGAAAACTTCGTTGGTTTAGACCAGAGGATTTACTACAAGTTACAATATACTTTGTACTTCTATACATTCTTATTATTTAAGTGAAAGAAATTTCTGCTTGCATCAGGAGCTAATGTCCATTCGATTTGTGGCACATAGAATACTAAATAAAATAGAATTGCTGTGCTTGCACTGAGCTGAATTTATACTAGAGTGGTTGCGACTGTGAAAGATAGCTATGCTATTAACTTACCACAAATATTCGTATATAGGGCGTTTCAAAATCAGTATCGTGGTTTTAAGACTTTGTAGCAATCATTACATTCCCTTTCCAATTATAAATAATACGTAAAATGAAAGTGCAACTCAGACAGTTTTTCTTACAAGTATTCAGTGTGAGCACCATTCATTACACACCAAACACTGAGACATTCATTACACACCAAACACTGAGTAGGTAGGCGAGTTCTTCTGAAATGTTGATCAGTGTGTCTATAGTTATTGTTGCAACAACTGCTTCAATCCTGTTTCATTAGTCAGGTAGATCAGTTACTAGTAGAGACACGCACACATCATTCTGTATGAATCTCGAAAGGTAAAAATCACGTGGCGTCAGATCGGATGAATGTGGAGGCCAAGTGAAACAAGCTCTTTCATCTGGCGCCTTGCAGCCAATCTGGCAGTCAGGGATGTTATTTTACCAATCACGTACTGAGTTATACCAGTGAAGCGGCACACCATCTTGCTGCCATGCGAAGTTCTGTGGATCAGCTTATTCCAAGTGAGGAAATAGCCATAGTTTCAGCTCATCAAGATAAGAAACACTAGTTACAGTTCCTTCACTGAAAAAGAAAGGCTCATAAACTTTCCACTGGTATATAGCACAAAAGAATTCAAAATTCATTTTAGGGGAGTCTTGTTGCAACTCTTCCTTCTGATAGGCACTTTCTGTGCCCCCCCCCCCCCCCCCAGATGTACGTGTTGTCTGTGTTCACATTTCCACTTAGATGAAATATCGATTCATCACAGAGGAAGGCACGATCCAGAAAATTTTCGGCTTGCAGCAATGTTTCATTCACAGAGTTGGAAAGTAAGAGTAAGTCTGTAGGCTTTAGAGCTCACAACAGCTGCTGACAGTCAGGTTGTAGTTGTAAGCATCTCCTTTAAAGTCTAAACACAGACGTCACTGGGATTACTGATTCACAACTAGCCTCCTGAACTTCAGTTACTCTTGGTCATTCCTTACTCTTCTCTTTGCAAAGACAGTCAGTGTTTTCAAACTGATGATACCATCTATGGATGTTATCTTCACTTGGAGGATTACTGTGGAACTTAATTAGGAACACATGTTGCACTGTAACAATAGATTCAGTCCTTGCAAACTGTGACACAGAAAGCTTTCCGTTCTCTAGTCGCATCTTTGCTACTGGCACTTTCTAATGGAAGACACAGGAAACAGTGCATGCGCATGCACACTGCTACGCAAACAGAACTGCTTGAATTGCTCTTTCATTTGATGTATTACTTATAATTGTAAGCTGAATGTAATAAATGCTACAAAGCCTTAAAACTCTAATATTCATTACCTTGTATATATAACAGTACAGAGCAAATTTGTCATACAGAAATCACAGAAATTTGTACCACATGTTGATACACAATATATATTAAACAAATAGTTCAAGGAATCACCCAGTGTTTGTGTTGTTAGTAAAGCATCCTGTCAAATTGTCCGTAGCTAATAAGTTAAATTTTACAGATTCATAAATGCTGACTCAGTTACACTATTCAGTGGGAATGTTCATGATGAGCAGTGCAAAGTAGTTTACCACAGATACAGTAGATGAGAAATTTAATTCTGTCCTAAAAAATCTTGCAACACTATGAATCCAGTTTTCCTTTCCAAATTGGGCTCATTACACTGTCAAGTGATTATTGCAGTAGGGGTGGAGTAGATACGTGTATACTTAGTCACATTTGTCCAACCGTGATCTCTACAAAATTTATTTTGGAGGAATACACTTTGTTACCAAATATAAGCTTGGTGCCCATACAAGTTAAGGCAGTGATAAGCTTCTGAAATAGCTGAGTTTCAGCAAATAAAGAGTTACTTTAAACTGAACAGATGAATGCTTCATTGAGAGTGGGAAAAAAAGAAACACTAGTATATGAGATGGATCATGTACAGTTATGACAATGATTGCGAAATAAATGGGGTACTTTATGTCTAGAAGTTTGAAGTTGTTGAATTCTGCCATCATGTATACAGTAAAAAATTGTACAGCAGCAGGAATCAGGTCTGTAGATATACACGTTGTGCTTCACTCATTCATTTATATTTTTCCTCGATAGATAAACAGAAGTTTCCCAATTTCTTGTGATGGAATTCATATTTCATTGAACTGTTACCATTTCAGAAATCACCATTATGTTTCTGAATTAAGAATCTGTAACAAAACCACCAGAAATGGAGAACTGCCACATGCAGAGAGAGGCTCAAGTAGCAAAGACTGAAATCCAGAGAGACTACTGCCTACCGGTGCAGTTGTGTGCGAGTATTACTCACTTTCATGCTGTCCCTGCTAACAATGTTCACAAATGTCTAGCATATTACCTTTGACACATTAGTTGCAAAGCTTACCTCACTAACACTGTAGGGCAGCTCCTCTATGTCGGGCACTTACCATCTTGACAGTGCTGTATTGCAGTGAATGCATCAATGCAATTCTCTCAAATAATTACCACAAATCAGCAGGAGATTTAGTTTCACTGGTCACGTACTTAATATATTAGATACTGTCTTCACATAATTTGTTAATGGACGAGGGACATCAAATGGATTTGTGTGAGGGAACCAAAATCCTCATAAATGCCAGGAAAAAAAAAAGGAAAAATATTTCTGGACAATGAGTTAGAAAGGAACATTGGGTATTTTGTCCAAAAGCTCCTCCACAGTGGAATACCCATGCAATGTAAATACTTTGTAAATTTGCAAGTTTTTCTATAATAAAGAAAGTAATTGTTAATATCGGGTATATTTACCCGTGATTTCTTTTGGGGAAAAAATGTCTTTATTACGTATGTCATAACGCAATTTATTAAAGTGTAATAATACATATGTTGCATTATAATACCTTAATAGTGCAATAATCTATGAGTATTCAAGTAAGTGGAACTTTTCATTTTGTATATTGCCCTGTTCCAGGAAAGTGTGTGTAAGTTAAAGTTTATTTCGCTTTTTAAAAGACAGTTAAATGTACAAAATGTGTTGTAACAAAGTAAATTCTTCGGCTGGAACTAGTGAAATTTTGCTACCCATCCTCACTGCCACACCCACTGATGGCAAAACCATCACTTCCGTGGCAAATGTAATGAAACACAGAAATCTATAATTAGGGTGAAGGCACCTGATGGTGGCATATACTACTAACACATTGTGCCAAACTAAAGAGTGACACTAAAACATGATTTAAGCAAACATATGTGCTAATAAAATTCTACAAGAATCATCCTGTATATCTATTTGGACCAATTTTCAACATTTATGTGAAATAATTATGCATTCTTCTTAATTTCTCATCATTTCTGATCATTTGTACTAATGGTCATTGCCCTCTATACTCATGTGCTGTAAAATAATTTTATAACTTATTCTTGCCAATGATAACTTACTAGGTCAGACACTCAAAATTTCTGGAACAGCAGCTGCATTTGCAATTTGTAGTAGAATCTTTGCCCTGACTTATCTGTTATTCACAAATGATCGAAGATTCCACTCTGCTGAAATCTGAGAAACATCACTTCACTACATGAATATAATCAACTTGGAGATAATTATTTTCATGTTGTTGCAAGAAAACTGAACTTCACTAGTAAATAGTATCACTGAAGTAGTTCAGCCACATTTATACAAGAGTTTGAAGTCTCATGAACACAGATAGACAAAATGGACCAGAGCAACAATGTTCATTTGAGACGGAATAAGCAACACTCTACTTTTGTGTCTGTATTTGATGCTCTGTTGGACAATGAGAAATTAACAGACTGCACAATTACTGGCCAGGGACGGCTCTTAAGGGGACCACACCCTGCCTATCTAACCGATGTTTATTTAGGCAAGCATTTGACCCAATTCTGAAAAAAAACTATTTGATGCAGGACCTTAATAATTTTACTGTATGTTACGTGATGCTAATAGAGTCAACTGTACTAAACCTACTTTATCCATTTTATAGTTTTTAAGAAATAACTTTTTTAAATTTATAAACAAAAAATATTAATTTTCCCTAATGGGGGAATATTAATGAATGTAGTACCAGAGGTGGCTTTTTATGTTATGCAGAGTCTCTGAAAATTTCATTAATTTATCTATGATAGTTTCTGATATAATGGGGCATATGTACTGAAAATTTTAGTTTGTGGGAAATTGACTTTAAAGAAAAAAACTTTTGAAATTTGTTTCTTACAGTTAATTAAAACTGTCCTGCTGCATATGATGGCCCTTCTTTGGCCTCTAGCAGATCTTCCAGCTTCTTTTTCACCTTCCTGGATGTTTGTCTTGTTTTCTTAGCCATATTAGATGCAGATCTGTCTGCATTGGCTATCCTTATTTTATCACAATGTTGCAGCCCAGTGATCATATTTTCACCAGGATTAATTCCCAGCTCTTTCAGTACCCAACACTTTCCAGTATTATCACAATTGAATGTAATAACAGCATCACGAACTCCTAGTTTCATTGTATGCATGCCTACAAATACAATTTTAGGAAGCCGGTTCCAAATTATGCTGTTGAAACATTCATTTGGGTTCTGTGTATGCCCATGTAGACATTTCCTTAGGAGGTCAGGATGAGCCTACAGCAGTAGGAAGAGAATGCTGGTGAGAATAAGATTCTCCAGTTGCCTGAGCCCTATTGTATTTGCACCACGAATTTTCTCCTGATGTACACAATCCATGACATGGCTTATCATCAGTAGAGGACTTATAGAAGAATATGGCCCAAATCTCTCTCTTCATTGCCTCCAGATTTTCTTTATTTCTCCTAATTGCTTTCCCATAGTATACCTGCAAGTTTTCTATTTCAGTTTTAGTTAACCAACCCTGACAAGTCAACAATTTTCCATTGGCTAATTTTTTTCCTCTCATATCAACAGTTAGTTTTCTCAGCCTTGTTCCCAAACGTTTTTGAACATGGCCTACACATTCTATTTTGCTAATAATGGCATCTCCATGGTACAGTAAAGAAAGCGTGCTTTGAAATCTTTTGGACTGTGTTTTACTGCTCAATCAGTCAGTTTATAATTCGTGTGGACCTAATATGTTGACAGTATCCTATACTTAATTTAAAGCAGTGGGGTATTCAGAGTTGTCTTTAGATGGTTGCTGCTTGTTTTCCTTATGAATAAGAAACTTTTTTTTTTTTTTTTTTTTTTTTTTTTTTTTTTTTTTTTAGGCTTTGCCTATGTAAAAAATATCACTATAATTTTGATAAGTTAGTAACAGTGTTTCTGTTGCAATTACCATTTAAAGAATTTATTTACAAAGATATCATTGCAAAATATCTTCATTTTCTATTATTCATTTTCTAAAGTGTTAGTAATTTATTTTTGATAGCAACACTCATTATTTCCAACTCACTACTTAGTTCTTACAATCTTTGCTCTTAACAAACAATATGTAGATTCAATAATGGCAGAGTGTTCCATTCATTTGTAATAACAGAATTGGACACACAATTATTCATAACTTGAAAAAAAAATTACTTTTCAGTCATTGTTAACTCTACATGTCACCACATCTTTCTCCCCTCATTGTGGGTGTCACTCAATGATGCCCCCAAACTTGTCTGGGAATTTCAGCACACATTCTGATCTTCTAACTTTTTGCACATGTATATGTGATAACAGTGTTGATAACAAGAGCATCAGTTGTAGATAAAACTTTATTCAACTAAGAGGGGGAGGGGGGAGGGGGAAGCAAGCAAGCACAGAGTCTGCAAGTCCACAGTGCTTACAAAGTATGTAGTTGATTATTATGGATGGCATATGTTGGAATGACTTAGGGTGACGATTTAGGGTTTCCAGCTCAGCAAATCTGGGAAACCCCTCACTTCTCATTTGTACTGTCAAAGCAAGTATTGTTCCAAGTCTTCACTGCCTGGCATACTAACATATGCCATCCATAATAATGAACCACATACTTTGTAAGCACATACTCTTAGACAGACAAGGTAAGACTGGTGCTGTTGTTCCCAACAGTGTTATCTTTGACACAATTGTGTTTACTTCATAATATTGTTTAAAGTTATTTAAAAATCTTGCAAGCTATCCAGCTCGGAAATGGCTGTCAGGTTGTCCGCCGAAATATCGGAGCGAGAAATAATAATATCTCGGATGCACGCCCAAAGATGGTGGAATATACTTCCTGTGCTGGTAGTCTGGCAACCAGTTTGATGGTTATGGATGCTCAGGGCTTCAATCAGTAAAAATGTTGATTCGTTTATATTTAATCTTAACAGTGAAGAACTTAAGTAAACATTGAATTAAGTCATGTTGAGCATCATAGGAATACACGAGTGCTGTCTGTATTGTAGAAATTGTATCGAAACACATCCTTGTAGATGAAAAATGATCCTTTCGTCTTGAAAGAATATACAGTAGGTTTCACGTGATTCACCCTTTTCTTCAACTCGATGATGGAAGTTGGAAGGTCAACGTCTGTTGTGACACGAAGTTTGTGGTGGAAGTTGGAAGGTCAACGTCTGTTGTGACATGAAGTTTGTGGTGGAAGTCCCCAGGTAACTTCAGTGTAGTGCCATATACTTCTGGTATTGTAGAATATTTTTCATTTTAGGAGAAGCAACAGAAGCTGAGCAGAATTGTTAGTAATATGTTATCCTATTTAGCTGTAGCATAGGCTCATTTGGCACTGTTCAGAGTATGGTGAAACCTTTCAGTTTTTCCACAAGCCTGCAGTTGGTATTGTTCTAGTCACTTTACAGCCACAAATCTTTGCTCAAGCTTGGAATATATGTTAGATGGAACTTCTATTCTCTGATCTGTTACCTGTCGTGGTGTTCTTAATATGGTAATGCCGGAATTAAAAGAATGCTTCGCTACTTTGTTGGTTGTAATGTTTCAGAGAGTCACCACTCACTCAAGCTGGTGAATTTATCAATACAACTTAAACAGTATGTAAATTCATCAGAGGGAGGTATAGGACCCACTATATCATTATGTACCAAGTGAAAATATTCATCAACAATGAGGAGTTTTCCAATAGGTGATTTGGTACACCTTGTAATTTTGCTCTTCTAGTAGGCTGTATATAACTTAGTCCAGTGTTGCACATTCTTCTTAAAATGTGGCCACACAAATCTGGAAGATACAAGCTTTACTGAAGTTCTCTCATTGGTGAGCCATGTTGTGTAATGCTTAAAAACTGGTTATCTAAACTTTGGACAAATACTTTCAGTTGATAAATCACTAGTAATTGTAAACTGTGTAAATGTCAATGACTGCTGCACAGAATGATAAATGCTGACTTAGTTACACTGCTCAGTGGGAGTCTGTAGGATGAACAGTGCAGAGCAGTTTACTGACAGTGCAGAGCAGTTTACCGGACACAGTAGATGAGCAGTTTCACTCTTTCTTAAAAATATTCTAACAACACTACCAAACCAGTGTTCCTTTTCAAATTGGGCTTGTGAAGCTGTCAAGTGATTCCTGCCGGGAGAGTATGGTAGGTATGTGCACAACTTTGTCCAGCTGCAACCTCTTAAAAATTTATTTTGGAGGAGTAGTTTGTGGTACAAAATTCCTGCTGCCACCCTCATGACTTATAGCACTGATAACTGGATTTCCCCAAAGTCACTCTAAACTGCATAGGTGACACTAAATTGGAGGGGGAGGGAGGTGGAGAGTAGTAAATGAGATGGAGCATCTGCAGTTTGGGTCAACCATTAGTTAAATTCATATGCAGTTTTTATGCGGTAATTATGAGGTTGAATATAAAAGACAATGAGTGTTTAAAGATTCTGAAGTTAGGAGCTGTTGAATTCTGTCCTCTGTAATAATGTTGTAAACTGCCAGAAATCAGGTCCATTGATTTCTACATGTTGTGTGTCACTCGTTTGCATTTTTCCTCTGTATGTAAGCACTAGTTTCTTTATTATGATGGATTTCCTATTTATCAAACTGTTGCCATCTCAGAAGTTGCTCTTGTATTTCTGATCACAGAATTGCTAATGAAACCACAAAAAATGAAGAACTGCTACTTAAAAAACAGATTGACTCAAGTAGTAATGACTGAAATCCACAGGTGCAATGGCCTGCCAATCCAGTCGTGCACGAGAATTATTCATTTCTTTTGATGTCCATGCAGGCGCTGTTTGGAAAAGCATTGCAGGTTATCTTCAACACAATAGCCGAGGAGTGCACCCCCCCCCCCCCCCCCCTTTTCCCGAACACTTTAGGGTGACTCCTTTGCTTTGGGCATTTGCCAGCTAGGCAGTATGGGGCTCTGCACACAAACAGGTATTACATGTGAGCAGCAGCCACAATCTCTCAGTTCATTTTGCATCTGCTTTATAACATTAGATATTGTTTTCACATATTTTCTTAAATGGACGATGGATATCAAATGGATTTGTGCAAAGAATTCAAAATCTTTGTAGATGACATAAAAATGGAATAAAATTGCTGAATGATTAGTTAGAAAGCAACAGTGAGGACTTTATTAAGAAGCTTCTCCACAATGGAATGACCATTCTAGCAACAACATAAGTATATACTAAATCCTTGAGCTGTTTCTTTAAAAAGGATAATTGTCAATATTGGGTACATTTTCGTGTTATTTCTGTGAGTAAAGTATGCTCTTTATTAATATGTGTCACAATGTAATTGATTAAAATATGATAATATATGTGTTCAAGTATAATATCTAATAGTATGATTATCTATGAAAATGTCAGTAAGTAGCATTTCTTGTTTTTGTATAGTGCTGTGTTCCAGAAAAGAATGTACAATTTAAAGTTTATTCCACTTAATATATGACAGGTAAATGTACAAAATGTATTCTAACTCAGGAAATTGGTTGGGCAGACCCAGTTAAATTTCCAACTGAACGTTACTACCTCATCCAGTGACAGAAAAACCACCACTCTTATGACAGATATAAACAAACGAATTAAACTGTAATTAGTAGGAAGATGCCTGGTGATGGCAACATTCTGCCAACACCTTGTTCCAAAGTAAAGACTGATAATAAAACACGATTTCATCAAACATGCAGATTGTGGACAAAAATATGAACACACCACGAGAAATGCACGGTCGAACTTATTTGTGGACGATAGCCTAGTTTAGAGATTGAACTTTTGTATTTCCGTAACAGTGTTAGCCAAAGTGCTCGGTGATTCGAGAGGCACTGATTCGAAGAGTTGTACTGCTTACGGGGAAATCAGAGAAACGTCACCCGTTAGGAAAGAGGAGATAAGTCACCCACTAAGTTGCGATGTGGACAAAATTGTGTATTTAGTGATTATGACAGGTGACTATTGAAGAGGATATGATGAAAAATAAGAGGAGGCCAGCTGCAAAAGTCACTGCAGATCTGAATGTTGCACTCACAAAACCTGTCAGCAGCAAAAGAAAGGAGGAGGCAGGGGAGGGGGCCTCCGTGAGCAGGAAATAGCAGGGCAAGCTAAAATAAAAAAACTGCCCATTAGTGATGCTGTTGCCCATCACAGAAAATGTGGTGCTTGTGGTGCTGATACTATGAATCCTAGACTGTGTGGCACTGGTAGGATGTTGTTTGGTCAGATGAGTTTTGCTTCATACTCTTTCCAAATTCTGGCCAAATTTACGTCCAAAAAGTGAGACGTGGTGGGGTTTCGTCATAATGTGCAACCGTATTGTGGTATTCTGTGAGCTCCGTGGATATTCTGCAAGATCACATTACTCTTGTTGATTGTGTGACCATTTTGGCAGATAAGTTACGTCCTGTGGTCAGTATTTCTTTCCCAATAGTGATGCCGTGTTCCGAGGTGCCACACGGTTTGCATTGCCCGGGACTGGTTTTGTGAGTACGAGGATGAGTTGCCACGTCTCCACTAGCCACCACATTCGCCAGATCTCAATGTTGTTGAGCATTTCTTGTCTACCTTGGGGAGAAGAGTACGTGACAGCTGCCCATTTCAATCATCGTTACCTGAAAATGCCACTGTTTTGCAGGGAGAATGAAAACCGTACACAAACTGCACGTATCCATTCTAAGACGACTGGAAGCTGTCTCGAATGCCAAGAGTTTTCCTATGCCCATTGGGCATGCTTATGTGTTGTCTTTTTGGTGTTTTCGTGTTTTTGCCCTCCACACCTGTATGTCATTAGTAAAATTGTACAACAAACATCCGTTATCTCTGTTAGGATGCATTTTCGACAAAATTTATGTGAATTAATTTTCCATTCTTTTTAATTTATAATCATTTCTGGTCATTTACCCTTACGGTCATTGTACCCTACACCGAGTGTAAATAATTTTGTAACTAACTCTTCCTGAAGATAATTGGATTAACATAAGATTTTTACACACTAGGTCAGGCGCTCAAAATTTCTGGAACGGCAACTGTATCTGCAATTTGAAGGAAGATCTTTGCCACAGATTATCTGTTATTCACAAAAGATTGAAGATTCCACTCTGCCAAACTCTTAGAAACATTACTTCACCCTCTGAAGATGAACTTGCAGAAAATTATTTCACTGTTCTTCCGAGGAAACTGAACTTTTCTAATAAATGGTATCACTGTAGTAGTTCAGTCACCGTTATACAAGAATTGAAGTCTCGTGGCAACAGCTGTAAAGGATGGATGTTCATTTGAGGTGGAATAATCATCAAGCTACTTTGATGTCTGTGTTTGATGCTCTGTTGGAAAATGAGAAATTAACAGATTGCACAATTAGTGCTGAGGGGCATCATTTAAGAGCACATAAGATAATTCTTTCAGCCTGTAGTCCATATTTTGAGGAACTGTTCTCTGAAAACTATGAGAAGCATCCAATTATTATTCTGCACGATGTAAAATACGCCGCCATAAAGGCTCTGTTGGATTTTATGTACCGTGGCAAAGTAAATGTACCACAGGAGGAGCTCAGTGGTGTTCTGAAGCTCTCAGAGTCTCTTCAGGTAAGAGGACTCTCTGGCAGTGGGTGTGTCGATGACATCAACATGCAAAAAGGTAGTGAAAGAAATGAACTTCCAGAAAATAATCCATCGCAACCTGTTTCTGTATCGTGCTCTTCCTTGAGTCAAAATGAACGAGAAAGAAATGTGCAGTCATTTAGAAGGTGCTGTCCATCTGGGTCGTCCCAGGATGGAGGTTCTGAATCCATTCAAAAGCATAGAAAAATTATTAAACACTCCAGTTTTGATCAGGGAATGGGCCAAAATGCATTCAAAGAAGTTATTACTCCTGATTTTGATAGCGTACATCAACTTCCCCCTCAAAGGGAAGTAATGGCCACAGCAAATAACTCATCTGGTGGATCAGTTTACAGTCCAGTTCAAGTGCAAAAGACCTCGTCTTCATCTGCCCACATCACGGTATCATCATCATCATCATCATCATCATACATTCAAATTCCTTATCAGTCTGACTGCAGTGAGTTGCAGAGCTCCAGAGGGGAAATGGCTGTTGCAGTAAATGAACAGTTTTTAATACCGGAAGCAGTATTACCGGAAAAAAAGTCAGCAAATCTGAGTGCATACCAACAGGAGGTATCACTAGAAATAAAATCTGAGGTGCTTGAGAGTCACATGGAAATTGTAGAAGACCTTACTCTTGATGATGATGATGATGATGATGATAATTATCGCAGTGCCAATGATTATCATGATGATTGTAACAGTGCTGAAGTTGACATTGGAGAAGTCAGGAGATCGAATGAAGATCTTACATATGAAGAAAATTTTTGCACTCAAGAAATGAAAAATCTGCATTCACCATCTGGCAGTGATTATCTGAATAATGTGACTTTGACAACATCCCAGACAGCATCACGTAAACGGTTTAGTTGTCATACTTGTAGCAAGTCTTATCGGTATCCGCAAGGGCTACATAGACACTTGAAGTTTGAATGTGGTAAAGAACCACAGGTTCAGTGTCCTCGCTGCAGTTATCGGTGTTTTAGGAGTGATACTTTAAAAAAACATATGACTACTCGCCGTTGTCTGAGGCAAGAAAATTATGCAATTTTTGTAGGAGATGAGTGATAATATGAACCTGACATAAAGAAATGGGTGAATGCTGTAGTGTGTGTTCCTGATCATTAGTGAAGACTTTTTGTGACAGTTTTATTTCATTTGTGGCAGTTTATATATGTAAGTTACTTGAAGCAATGATTCCTTGTGTTGTGTGAGTACAATTCATTCTTATGTAAATTTTGTCAGTTATGAGTATATTTTAAAATTGTGTGAAAAATTGTCATTTTCAATGCATGTGAAGTAATATTCCTTGAGAGCTGTATTACTTGCTACTTAATAATTATGCCAATAATGGCATTGTGCTATCATCAGGTGTATATTTTGTTGTATACAGAATATTGTCTTTATGGTGAAGACCCTAATTATGTGAGTGCAAGTCAAGTAGTGCTGGAATTAATTGGATGGCATTATATTGTTATTCATGCCATTTTGAGCATTATTACATAATATTGAAAACTATAATATCCCCTTGAATTACTTGCTGATAATTGTGACAATACCAAGAATTGACTTACGTATTTCTCCACAATACCTCTAGGTGTCCACTCTGTTTCTTCTCATCTCCTTGTCCAAATTCTCCAATTGTAATAGTGTGTTAATATTCCATATTCCCATTCATCATCGTCTTTCCTTTCTTGTTGCAATGTGGGCTTCCATAGGATTTCCTGCTTGAATGTCTGAATGGGGAGACATTTTATGTCTGGAATTAATTGGATGGCATTATATTGTTATTCATGCCATTTTGAGCATTATGAAATATAAATGGCTCTCAGTTTCTGTTTGTATGTGTTGCACTGTGTGAATTATCACCATTTTGATCAAAGCATGTTGAGATATATCTATATTTAAGTTTAGAGAAGCTTCCTGTATTTTGAAATTTTTTTTTACTGAAATAACATATGATGAGAAAACCATGGATCAAACAAACATGTGACCATGCATGCTGTCCTTCTCCTGTATACATTCAACCCCCCACCCGGTTAGTCCTATTGGTACGGGTCCCACACACTTGAGCAATAGCTTAGAATGGGTTGTGCAACTGATTTGTAAGTCACCCCTGCGGGTCCGGGGTAAGAATAGGCCCGAGGTATTCCTGCCTGTCGTAAGAGGCGACTAAAAGGAGTTTCAACCGTTTCGGCCTTCCATGTGATGGTCCCCCTTGGGGTCTGACCTCCATTTTTCAAAATTCTACAGAAGTACGAGCCTTTTGGGGAAGGACGCCTTACGTGGTGTACCACTGGTCCTAAGTGCACTAAGACCTTGGCACTCAGCATTGTCCCGGCGTTGTAACCATACCCACTATTCCTCAAATTGGGCCTAAACGCCTTATGGGTTGTACAAGTTACGCCCATAGTGCGTCCCCATCTGCACCTACGATCATGATGGACTTTCCATGGGACCAGAAATCCAGCACGGTAGCCAGCCCGTTGTGGTGGGGTCGTCATGTACCCTCTAGGTTGTAGCCCCCTGACAACACAGGGATCGTACTGCCGATACCTGAGCTGCACCCTGCCCACGTTGGCCAAGGAGTAGATGCCCGTCTTCTTGGGGCATCAGGACTCCCGGCAACGGTCATCCTGCCAGGTGGCCCTTGCTGAGGCTGGGTGGCGCCTGTGGGGAGAGCCCCTGGTCGGAGTGGGTGGTATCGGGGCGGACGTTTCGCGGATGAAACGTCAACACGTATCAGGTCGCTCTGCGGCCGAGTCTTTCAAAAGGAAAGGTACTGTTTCTAGTTCTGGTTCTCCTGCCCTTTCCCCCTTGGCCACTCCCTGGGAGGAGGGACAGGCCCGCCGGCTTGGGGCGAAGTACTTCCCCCGCTATTTGGTTTGTTCTCGAACCGATGGGAGGACGTTCGCCACCTCCAAGCCCATGTTCTTTGTTCAGCACATTGAGGACATCTTCGGGGAAATCAAGGCTCTCAGTAAGATGCGTTCAGGGTCCGTTCTTATAAAGACCACCTCCGCCACACAGTCGGCGGTGCTCCAGGCGTGCGACCGCCTACGGGACATCCCAGTGTCCATTGTCCCGCATCTGGCACTATATAGGACGCAGGGGGTTATTTTTCATCGGGACCTCCTGCTGCAATCTGATGAGGAGCTCAGGGCCAACCTGGAGCGCAGAGGCGTGCATTTCGTCCGGCGAGTCCAGCGCGGCCCCAAAGACCGTTGCATCGACACCGGGGCCTTTATCCTCGCCTTCGAGGGGGACGTTCTCCTGGAGAAGGTAAAGGTGATGTGCTACCGGTGCGACGTGCGACCCTACGTCCCGCCTCCTATGCGCTGTTTTCGGTGTTTGCGCTTTGGGCACATGTCGTCACGGTGTGAGGCTGAGCCCCTTTGTGGCGATTGTGGACGTCCTCTTCGTGAGGAACATACATGCACCCCACCACCTCGGTGCATTAATTGTCCTGGCATCCACTCGCCTAGATCCTCAGACTGCCTTGCATATCAGAAGGAGAAGAAGATACAAGAACTCAAAACTTTGGATCGGCTCTCTTATTCTGAGGCCAGGAAGAAGTATGACCGCCTCCATCCCGTGCCGTTGACCACTTCGTTTGCCTCAGTTGTGTCCACTCCTTCCGCGGTGTCCTCACCCCTATCCTGTCCCCCCTCCGCCTCCTCTGCCCATCAGGGGGCTCTGCCTCCGCCTCCCAAATCCCTCCCTTCCAAATCCTCCTCCCCCGTGGCCCCCACCCCCTCTGCCCCAGGGGCCACCCTTCCTCCTCCTCCTCTCCCCCCGCCACCTGAGAAGCGATCCTCTTCTCAGGCGTCCATCGGGGAAACGTTCCGGACCCCAGCTTCCGAGGTCCGGCGTTCCAAAACGGACCCCGCGCGTGAGGACCTTCTTCGGGTCCAGCCCACCATCCCTGTGCCTCCTCGGCCTTCCAAGAAGGCCTCCAAGAAGTAGTCTCTATCCCCCTCTCCACCCCAGCGCATTTCGTCTGACGCTCCATCCGTGAGTCGCTGCTCCCGGCCGTCCTCAATTTCGCCAGGACGCTCTGCTGCCAGGCGCTCAGCTGGCCTCTCGTCGGCAAATGATGCTGCCCCTCCTACACAACCAGGGACAGCGGCCGCAGCTGGCGATGACTCGATGGAACAGGATCCGCCTCCCGCCGGTTGTAGCGTTGTTCCCTTGAAACCTGGCCCTCCGCAACCGTCGAGGTCCCAGCTCTTCCCCCGTCTCGTTCCCCCTCTTTTTTGACTAGCGATGGCCTTGTTACATTGGAACATAAGAGGTATTCGATCTAATTAGGAGGAATTACAACTGCTCCTCCGCCTGCACTGTCCGCTCGTCCTTGGTCTCCAGGAAACCAAGTTGCGCCCGACAGACCGTATTGCCTTTACCCACTATACCTCAGAGCGGTATGACCTCACCCCTGTGGACGGTATCCCAGCTCATGGTGGGGTCATGTTGATCGTTCGAGACGATGTCTATTACCATCGCATCCCATTGACCACCCCACTCCAAGCAATAGCTGTCCGTATTACTCTTTCTGCTTTTACTTTTTCAGTTTGTACCATCTACACTCCATCGTCATCTGCTGTTAGTCGGGCTGACATGATGCACCTGATGGTTCAGCTTCCCCCGCCGTTTTTATTGTTTGGCGACTTCAATGCCCATCATCCCCTTTGGGGCTCTCCTGCATCCTGTCAAAGGGGCTCACTCTTGGCGGATGTCTTCAACCATCTCAATCTTGTCTGCCTCAATACTGGCGCCCTGACTTTCCTCTCGGACTCTACTCATACCTACTCCCACTTGGACCTCTCGATCTGTTCTACCACTCTTGCCCGTCGGTTCGAGTGGTATGTCCTTTCTGACACCTATTCGAGCGACCACTTCCCCTGTGTCGTTCGTCTCCTGCACCACACCCCATCCCCACGTCCTTCGAGCTGGAACATACTGAAAGCTGACTGGGGACTTTACTCTTCCCTGGCGACCTTTCCGGACCACGATTTTCTCAGTTGTGACAGTCAGGTCGAATACCTCACGGCTGTTATCATCAATGCTGCCGAACGTTCCATTCCTCGTACTACCTCTTCTTCACGTCGCATTTCCGTCCCCTGGTGGAACGAGGCTTGTAGGGACGCTATCCGTGCTCGACGACGTGCTTTACGCACCTTTCGCCGCCATCCTACGTTGGCGAATTGTATTGAATACAAACGACTCCGAGCGCAATGCCGTAGAGTCATCAAAGACAGCAAAAAAGCTTGTTAGGCCTCTTTCACCAGCTCCTTTAACAGTTTTCCTCCCTCTTCTGTCGTATGGGGTGGCCTGCGCCGGCTGTCGGGCATTAAGGCCCACTCCTCGGTACCTGGCCTGACCTCAGGTAATGCGGTCCTCGTTGATCCTGTGGCTGTCTCCAACGCCTTCGGCCGGTTTTTCGCGGAGGTTTCAAGCTCCGCCCATTACCACCCTGCCTTCCTTCCCAGGAAAGAGGCAGAAGAGGCTCGGCGACCTTCCTTCCACTCGCTGAATCTGGAAACTTATAATGCCCCCTTTACTATGCGGGAACTCGAATGTGCGCTTGCACTGTCCCGGTCCTCTGCTCTGGCGCCAGATACCATTCACGTTCAGATGCTGGCACACCTTTCTCCGGCGGGCAAAAGCTTCCTTCTTTGTACCTACAATCGCGTCTGGACCAAAGGTCAGGTCCCCATGCGTTGGCGTGATGCCGTCGTTGTTCCTATACCCAAACCCGGGAAGGATAGACACCTTCCTTCTAGTTACCGCCCCATTTCTCTTACAAGCTGTGTCTGTAAGGTGATGGAGCGCATGGTTAATGCTTGGTTAGTCTGGATTCTTGAATCTCGACGGCTACTTACTAATGTCCAATGCGACTTTCGTCGCTGCCGCTCCGCTGTTGACCACCTTGTGACCTTGTCGACATTCATCATGAACAACTTTTTGCGAAGGCGCCAAACGGTAGCCGTGTTCTTCGATTTGGAGAAGGCTTATGATACCTGTTGGAGAGGAGGTATCCTCCGCACTATGCACAGGTGGGGCCTACGTGGTCGCCTGCCCCTTTTTATTGATTCCTTTTTAACGGATCGAAAGTTTTGGGTACGTGTGGGTTCCGTATTGTCCGACGTCTTCCTCCAGGAGAACGGAGTGCCTCAGGGCTCTGTCTTGAGCGTAGCCCTTTTTGCCATCGCGATCAATCCAATTATGGATTGCATTCCACCTAATGTCTCAGGCTCTCTCTTTGTCGATGACTTCGCGATCTACTGCAGTGCCCAGAGAACATGCCTCCTGGAGTGCTGCCTTCAGCATTGTCTAGACAGCCTCTACTCATGGAGCATGGCAAATGGCTTCCGGTTCTCTGAAGAGAAGACGGTTTGTATGAACTTTTGGCGATATAAAGCGTTCCTTCCGCCATCCTTACATCTCGGTCCCGTTGTTCTCCCATTCGTGGAAACAACTAAGTTTCTAGGGCTCACGTTGGACAGGAAACTGTGTTGGTCTCCGCATGTCTCTTATTTGGCGGCCCGTTGTACACGTTCCCTTAATGTCCTCAGAGTTCTTAGTGGTTCATCTTGGGGAGCGGATCCCACTGTCCTGCTTCGCTTGTATCGGTCCATAGTCCGATCGAAGCTGGATTATGGGAGCTTCGTCTACTCGTCTGCTCGGCCATCCCTCTTACGCCATCTCAACTCCATCCACCTTCGGGGGTTACGTCTTGCGACCGGAGCCTTCTACACTAGTTCTGTCGAGAGTCTTTATGCTGAAGCTGCCGAATTACCATTGACCTACCGGCGCGACGTACTGCTGTGTCGGTATGCCTGCCGGCTGTTGTCTATGCCCGACCACCCCTCTTACGAGTCCTTCTTCGCCGATTCTCTCGACCGTCAGTACGGGTTGTATGTGTCTGCCCTGCTGCCCCCCGGAGTCCGCTTCCGTCGCCTGCTTCGACAATTGGATTTTGCCCTCCCTACCACCTTCAGAGAGGGTGAGAGCCCGACACCACGTTGGCTCCAGGCTCCGGTTCATATTTATCTCGACCTCAGCTCACTCCCGAAGGAGGGTACTCCGGCTGCAGTGTATTGCTCACGGTTTGTCGAACTTCATGCTCGACTTGCCGGTCACACCTTTATTTACACCGATGGCTCCAAAACTGACGATGGTGTCGGCTGTGCCTTTGTCGTCGGGGCCGCCACCTTTAAATACCGGCTCCTCGACCAATGTTCGAGCTTTACGGCCGAGCTTTTTGCTCTCCATCAGGCCGTTCAGTATGCCTGCCGCCACCGCCATTCATCGTATGTACTCTGCTCTGACTCACTCAGTGCTCTTCAGAGCCTTGGAGCTCCATATCCGGTCCATCCCTTGATTCAACGGATACAGCAGTCCCTCCATTCTTTCGCTGATAATGGTTCTCCTGTCAGCTTTCTGTGGGTTCCCGGACATGTAGGAGTGCCTGGGAATGAGGCTGCGGATGCTGCAGCCAAGGCTGCAGTCCTCCTGCCTCGGCCAGCCTCCCATTGTGTCCCGTCATCTGACGTTCGTGGGGATGTTTGTAAGAGGCTTGTGTCGTTGTGGTGGGATGCTTGGTCATCCCTCCAAGGAAACAAGCTCCGGGCAGTAAAACCGCTCCCAACTGCTTGTACAACCTCCTCCCGACCATCTCGGCGAGAGGAGGTCCTTCTGACCAGGTTGCGGATTGGGCATTGCCGGTTTAGCCACCGCTACCTGCTCTCCGGTGACCCAGCCCCGCAGTGCCCTTGTGGTCAGGCATTAACAGTGCGCCATGTTTTTTTGTCATGTCCCCGTTTTAGTCAATTTCGTGTTGTCCTGGCCCTGCCATCTACTTTACCAGATATTTTAGCTGATGACGCTCGTGCAGCTGCTCGTATTCTGTGTTTTATAACTTTGACTGGCTTGTCCAAAGACATCTAACCTTTTTACTTATTTTATCTGCATCTCTGTCAGGTCTTTCTGGTGTCCCCCCATCCCCTTGAGTTTTACTAGATTCCATGTGCTCTAACAACAGTGACTGGGCGCTAATGACCTCAGTAGTTGAGCGCCCTTAAACCCCACAAAAAAAAAAAAAAAAAAAATTTGTAAGCAATCTTCTGTGTAGACTTATTGCACTTCCCAATAAACCCAAGTCTACCATTTGGTTTACCCACAACTGAACCTATCTGATCATTTGATTTCATATCCCTGCAAAGTGTTACACCACAATTACAACAGTGACTCATTAATATTATAGACATAGGATACTTTTTTGTGTGTGTGTGAAGTGCATAATTTTACATTAATGAACATTTAGAGCAAGTTGTCAATTTCTGCACCATGTCGAAATCTTATCAAGATCTGAGAGAATATTTATGCCAGTTCTCTTAGATAGTACTCCATTATAGGTAACTTTATCATAAAGCCTGATTTTACTATTAATATTGTCTGCAAGGTCATTAATATAAAACATGAACAACATGAACTGAAAGGGTCCCAATACACTTCCTGGGGCACACCAAAAGTTACTTCTACATCTGACTATGACTCTCCATCGAAGCTGTGTCCTCCCTACCTGTGTCCTCAATCCAGTCACAAATTTCACTTGATACCCCCATATGATTGTACTGATGACAGTAAGAGTAGTTGTAGTACTGAGTCAAATGCTTTTCAGAAATCAAGAAACACTGCATCTGCCAGGTTGCCTTGATTCAAAGGTTTGAGTATGTCACATGAAAAAAGTGCAAGTTGGGTTGCACATGATCAGTGTTTTCGAAATCTGTGCTGGTTGGCATTGAGCAGGTCATGCTATTCAAGATACATCATTATGTTTGAGCTCGGAATATATCCTACGATTCTACAACAAATCGATGTGGAGAATATTGGACGGCAGTTTTGTGAATCACTTCTAGTACCCTCCTTGTAGACAGGTGTGATCTGTCCCTTTTTCCAAGAATTGGGCACAGTTTTCTGTAACCAACAACTGTCACCTTTAGGCAGTGGTATAGATTATTAAGATAGCCTCTCTGCCAGTGTGAAATTGAAAGAGCATCACACATTTTTAGAAAAGTGATCGTGATGAATTGATAGAAAGGTAGGGATGTGGTGCAAATTTATAGCAAGGTACGGAGGTGAGAACAGAAGAATACTTCTGATGAAGTAAGAGATGCTTTACTAAAACAAATGCAAAACTAGGTGTTCAAACAAATAACTTGCCTAAATTCTGGCTCTGCCAGAAAGTCTATTATAGTAGGAATAAGTTTCACAACTCAGATATCTATAGGGTTAAGTGAAGTGACCGCATAAACAGTACATAGAGCACACGGAGGGGAGCTTCAAAGCTCGACTCGGGAAGCACATGTATGCCCTCCAGACACTACCGTGTTTGAGGCACATATGGCAAATTTAAATTAGGCCGTGAACATTGATAATGCAAGGGGTATTTGGCAAGTAAGTTCTGATCAGCTGCAAAATGGAAACCACTGCAAAAATAAAAAAGTGTTATTTGCAACAGTTAGCTCCATCTTCCGGCTACTTATCTACATGTTATTCTTCAATTTCTCCAGGCGTATTTTATGATGAAATAAATCTCAGGTGAACAGCCTGGTACGAGTGTGCATAGGACACAATATTTCGGCAATCGATCATGTTGCCACCGTCAGGTGCACCGATGTACTGACCGGTGGTGGGCCAGCGCCAGGTATATATAGGACAACCTCCCTCCTCCCTCAGGCACTTCCTACGAGTCAGTGCGGTCTGTGCCCCCGCGCGGTCCAGGTACAGCGTCCGTTCTCCCGCCGTCTGGGTGCTGCGTCCTAGGTCTTCTCGTTTAGGAGGGTCCGCCGGCAACGCTCTCGTTATTCTTCCCTCCTCCCCCGAAGTCAGTTCACTCTGGGAAATATCCTTTTTCTTCTTAATCTGGGTGATTGCAGGTTCCC
This sequence comes from Schistocerca nitens, assembly GCF_023898315.1. Classification (NCBI taxonomy): domain Eukaryota; kingdom Metazoa; phylum Arthropoda; class Insecta; order Orthoptera; family Acrididae; genus Schistocerca; species Schistocerca nitens. The sequence continues at coordinate 218,820,647 of NC_064623.1, read as the reverse complement.
ACGCATTGCTAAGGATATAACTGCTGTCACGATTTAGTTGTGGCTGCCTTACTCTAATCTCTATGGCTTCTTTGATGACACAGTCCCAGTATTTGGAAGTCTGTGTCAGGACTTTGGTTTGGTCATAATCCACGCTGTGGAGTTCTGACAGGCAATGCTCAGCGATTGCCGATTTACTGGGTTGTTGCAGTCTAGTGTGCCGTCGATGTTCTCGGCATCGGTCCTCAGTGGTACGAATGGTCTGATCTGATAAACCCCTGATTTACGTAGCCCGAGGTTGTCCTTGACACTACCGAGAAGGCTCTCGGTTTTGCTTGGAGGACGGAAGAAGGTTTTCACTCGGTGTTTACGTAAAATGTGTCCAATTTTTTTCCGGATAAGGCCCCACAAAACAGAATAATAGCCACGGCCACCTCCTCCTGAGGTTAATCCTCAGTTTCTGCCAGTGCTGCAGGTGTGGGATGTAGAGCCTTCCGAATTTGCCCTTCCTCGTAACCGTTCCTCCGAAACACGGTCTTCAGATGGTCCAATTCTTGTCGGAGACTGTCCCTGTCGGAGATGGTGTGAGCTGTGTGTACAAGAGTTTTGAGCAAGCCATTCTTTTGTGCCGGGTGGTGGCAGCTATCTGCTCGTAGGTACAAATCGGTGTGCATCTTCTTCCTATACACGCTGTGACCGAAAGTGCCGTCAGCTCGTCTTCTAATCAAAACATCTAGGAAAGGGAGCATCCCATCCGTTTCGATCTCCGTGGTGAACTTAATATTCTCGCGTCTGGAGTTGAGATGTGTGAGGAAGTCTGCCAGTTTATCTCTTCCGTGTGGCCAGATAACGAAGGTATCATCCACATATCTAAAGAAACGGGTGGGTTTTAGATGTTCTGATTCGAGAGCTTCCTCCTCGAAATGTTCTGTGTACATATTTGCGACAACGGGTGAGAGTGGACACCCCGTGGCCACTCCTTCTGTCGGCTCGTAGTATTCACCGTCAAATAAGAAGTAAGTTGATGTCAGAACATGTCTGAAAATGTTGGTGGTCTCTTCGTCAAATTTCTGGCTGACGAGTTCCAAGGATTCTTGTAATGGAACTTTAGTGACTAGAGATAGCACATCGAAGCTCACGAGTATGTCAGATTACTTAAGCGTAAGGTTGCTGATGTGTCCCAGGAAATCCATGGAGTTACAGATATGGTGTTTACATCTCCTAATGTAAGGGCTAAGCAGTTGTTCGAGGTGCTTGGCGAGAAGGTACGTTGGGGCACCAATATTGCTGACAATGGGACGTAATGGAATCGATTCCTTGTGCACCTTCGGCAGTCTGTAAAGTCTAGGAGAAACAGCAGCCCTCGGGTGTAGCTTCTTGGCAATCTTGTCAGGGAAGCCGGAATCCTTGAGAAGCGCCAGAGTCTTCCAGACATAGTAATATTACCTGCAGACAAGGGCAACGCAACAATGATCCTATCCCGACAGGATTATGCTGAGAAGATGCGGGTCCTACTTGGTGACAGTGCATACTGCAAGATTGACACCGATCCTACCAAGAGGGTCGAGAGGAAGACTGGTGCTTTTGTGCCAAAATGTTGTCTTCATAGCCAGCCGTTCATGTGAGCAGAGATGAAACTCAGAGGGAGGCAATTACGGGCTGTATTTTCGATGATCAAAAACTTCCAATTGGAAACACGGCAGGAGCATCTCCATTGCCCATGCAGAATGTGGCTACGAACTGTCTTGAAGAAGGAAACACGTGAAACTTCCTGGCAGATTAAAACTGTGTGCCCGACCGAGACTCGAACTCGGGACCTTTGCCTTTTGCGGGCAAGCGCTCTACCAACTGAGCTACCGAAGCACGACTCACGCCCGGTCTCACAGCTTTACTTCTGCCAGTATCTCGTCTCCTACCTTCCAAACTTTACAGAAGCTCTCCTGCGAACCTTGCAGAACTAGCACTCCTGAAAGAAAGGATATTGCGGAGACACGGCTTAGCCACAGCCTGGGGGAAGTTTCCAGAATGAGATTTTCACTCTGCAGCGGAGTGTGCGCTGATATGAAACTTCCTGGCAGATTAAAACTGTGTGCCCGACCGAAACTCGAACTCGGGACCTTTGCCTTTCGCGGGCACGTGCTCTACCAACTGAGCTACCGAAGCACGACTCACGCCCGGTCTCACAGCTTTACTTCTGGTTCGCAGGAGAGCTTCTGTAAAGTTTGGAAGGTAGGAGACGAGATACTGGCAGAAGTAAAGCTGTGAGACCGGGCGTGAGTCGTGCTTCGGTAGCTCAGTTGGTAGAGCACTTGCCCGCGAAAGGCAAAGGTCCCGAGTTCGAGTCTCGGTCGGGCACACAGTCTTAATCTGCCAGGAAGTTTCATATCAGCGCACACTCCGCTGCAGAGTGAAAATCTCATTCTGGAAGGAAACACGTGATAGTTATGTTATGTGGGCTGCATATCTTCTGGCAAAATTTCTCACTGTGCCCTCATACTTGGCAGAAGATACTATTTTCTAGGCACCTTTTCATGCTCACTGTGCACTCAGAATTGAAAGGAGCGACATGCTGTGATTGATGGACATAGTAGAGACACTGCCCAACACGTCTGTGCAATGCTTCAATGGATTTTCACAGTGGTTTCCATTTCGCGGCCGATCGGAACTTGCATTCTGAATAGCACTCATAATTTGAACATTTTACGCAGGGCTGAAAATGAATGAGTCCTTAACATCTTAGAAGAACTCAAGATCTACAACCACAAAACCAAGAATTGAACCTAATTTTGGTTGATCCAAGTGAATACAACAACGATAAAACAGTATTCTCAACAAACCAAAAATTATTATTAATTCAGTTTGGAAATGTAATTTTTGTTCATATGTAACAAATGTATGAGGCACCAGGTGCAGGCAGTTACCTTGCGGGCGGTACAAATAACATGGATTCTATCAGACCACTGTTTTATCCTGTAACGTAGCAAATAAATTTTGCTGGTAAGTTGGACAGGTAACCAATAGTCAGGTACATTCTGCCATATTTGATGTTTGACATGGTTTAACAGCATTGTTGCGCATCATAATCTGTGCTGTTATTTTATTTTTATCTAGATTTGATTATGGTTCTTGTGAACTGAAACCAATCATTTAAAACAACTAAAACAATTAATTGTCCACTTGAACAACTGTTCTACAACAAGTGATTCTCTGAGGACATTATATCAGCTGTTGCATAACAAAATTTATTATTGCATTTGCTTCAAGAATGATGTTCTTGTTGTTGTTTGGTTGTTCAAGCAAGACTGTTCAAGGAAATTTTATTGTTTCAAACCAGACAATTTATTACAAGTTACAATATATTTTGTACTTTTATACATTTTTTATTAAGTTAAATAAATTTCATCTTCTATGGAAAATCTAGGATGATGTGTAACAATATTGTGAAAAAGAAAATTGCCACTCACCATATAGCAGAGATGCTGAGTCGCAGATAGGCACGACAAAAAGACTGTCACAAATACAGCTTTAGGCTAATAAGGCCTTAATGGCTGAAAGCTATGTTTATGACAGTCTTTTTGTCGTGCCTATTTGTGACTCACCGTCTCCGATATATGGTGAGTGGTAATTTTCACAATATTGTTTCAACCTCTATAATGAAAAAGTAGGCATTTGGCTTATTGCACATAGAACACTACACAAAATACAACCAGTGCATTTGCACTGATCTTAATTTATAGAGTGGCTGAAACTGTTAAACATAATAATGCTGTTTAGATTTACACTTAACACAGACATTGCTACACATGTCGGTGCAGAACAAATTTGTATTACAGAAATTTCAGGAAATTATACCATACGTTGATATATAATAAATAAATTAATTAATTAAAAGAAAAGATCAAGAAGTCTCCAAGTGTGTATTTTGTTAACAAAGCATCCCCGTCAACCTGGTTAAGAAGCTAAGAAGCACAGTTTAACAGGAACATAAATACTGTCTCAGTTAAACTATTCAGTGAGAATTTTTAAGATAAAGAGTGCAGAATTTAATTCTTTCCTAAAAATCTTCTTGCAACACAATGAATCCACTCTTCCTTTCCAAACTGGCCTTGTAACACCGTCTAGTGAGTCCTGCCTGAGCAGTAGGCTAGATATGTGCACAGTTAGGCACCATTGTCCAACTCTCCGAAATTTGTTTTGGAAGAATAGGTTTTGTTGCAAAAAGTTTGCTTGATATCCAAACAAGTTAGGCAGTGATAAGTTTCTGAAGTAGGTGGGTTTCCTCAAAATAAACACTTACTTTAAACTGAACATATGTTTATTTGAAAAAATAAACAAAGGAAGGTTTGATTAGTAAATTAGTTGGATCATTTACAGTTTGGATAAACATCAGATAAATTCATGTGCTTTTTTTCCACTAATAATAGTTACACTAATAAAAGTTAGGAGCTGTGAAATCAGACCATATACTGTAACAATATTGTACACATTCAGAAACTAGGTCTATAGATACCTGCATGTTGTGCTTCACTCCCATATCTGTCTTTTTGCTTGATATATAACCACAAGTTTCTGTCTTTATCATGACGGAATACCCACTTTCTCGAACAGTTGCCATCGGGGAAACTGCCATTGTATTTCTGAGTACAGAATTGCTAACGAAACCACCACAAATGATGAATTACTACGTGAAATATGGACAGAGACTCAAATAGTAATGAAATACACAGATGTTTTTTTTTTTGGTCATCAATCTACTGACTGGTTTGATGCGGCCCGCCACGAATTCCTTTCCTGTGCTAACCTCTTCATCTCAGAGTAGCACTTGCAACCTACGTCCTCAATTATTTGCTTGACGTATTCCAATCTCTGTCTTCCTCTACAGTTTTTGCCCTCTACAGCTCCCTCTAGTACCATGGAAGTCATTCCCTCATGTCTTAGCAGATGTCCTATCATCCTGTCCCTTCTCCTTATCAGTGTTTTCCACATATTCCTTTCCTCTCCGATTCTGCGTAGAACCTCCTCATTCCGTACCTTATCAGTCCACCTAATTTTCAACATTCGTCTATAGCACCACATCTCAAATGCTTCGATTCTCTTCTGTTCCAGTTTTCCCACAGTCCATGTTTCACTCCCATACAATGCTGTACTCCAGACGTACATCCTCAGAAATTTCTTCCTCAAATTAAGGCCGGTATTTGATATTAGTAGACATATCTTGGCCAGAAATGCCTTTTTTGCCATAGCGAGTCTGCTTTTGATGTCCTCCTTGCTCCGTCCGTCATTGGTTATTTTACTGCCTAGGTAGCAGAATTCCTTAACTTCACTGACTTCGTGACCATCAATCCTGATGTTAAGTTTCTCGCTGTTCTCATTTCTGCTACTTCTCATTACCTTCGTCTTTCTCCTATTTACCCAGAAACCATACTGTGTACTCATTAGACTGTTCTTTCCGTTCAGCAGATCATTTAATTCTTCTTCACTTTCACTCAGGATAGCAATGTCATCAGCGAATCGTATCACTGATATCCTTTCACCTTGTATTTTAATTCCACTCCTGAACCTTTCTTTTATTTCCATCATTGCTTCCTCGATGTACAGATTGAAGAATAGGGGCGAAAGGCTACAGCCTTGTCTTACACCCTTCTTAATACAAGCACTTCGTTCTTGATCGTCCACTCTTATTATTCCCTCTTGGTTGTTGTACATATTGTATATGACCCGTCTCTCCCCATAGCTTACCCCTACTTTTTTCAGAATCTCGAACAGCTTGCACCATCTTATGTTGTCGAACGCTTTTTCCAGGTCCACAAATCCTATGAAAGTGTCTTGATTACTCTTTAGCCTTGCTTCCATTATTAGCCGTAACGTCAGAATTGCCTCTCTCGTCCCTTTACTTTTCCTAAAGCCAAACTGATCGTCACCTAGCGCATTCTCAATTTTCTTTTCCATTCTTCTGTATATTATTCTTGTAAGCAGCTTCGATGCATGAGCTGTTAAGCTGATTGTGCGATAATTCTCGCACTTGTCAGCTCTTGCCGTCTTCGGAATTGTGTGGATGATACTTTTCCGAAAGTCAGATGGTACGTCGCCAGACTCATATATTCTACACACCAACGTGAATAGTCATTTTGCTGCCACTTCCCCCAATGATTTTAGAAATTCTGATGGAATGTTATCTATCCCTTCTGCCTTATTTGACCGTAAGTCCTCCAAAGCTCTTTTAATTTCCGATTCTAATACTGGGTCCCCTATCTCTTCTAAATCGACTCCTGTTTCTTCTTCTATCACATCAGACAAATCTTCACCCTCGTAGAGGCTTTCAATGTATTCTTTCCACCTATCTGCTCTCTCCTCTGCATTTAACAGTGGAATTCCCGTTGCACTCTTAATGTTACCACCATTGCTTTTAATGTCACCAAAGGTTGTTTTGACTTTCCTGTATGCTGAGTCTGTCCTTCCGACAATCATATCTTTTTCGATGTCTTCACATTTCTCCTGCAGCCATTTCGTCTTAGCTTCCCTGCACTTCCTATTTATTTCATTCCTCAGCGACTTGTATTTCTGTATTCCTGATTTTCCCGGAACATGTTTGTACTTCCTTCTTTCATCAATCAACTGAAGTATTTCTTCTGTTACCCATGGTTTCTTCGCAGCTACCTTCTTTGTACCTACGTTTTCCTTCCCAACTTCTGTGATGGCCCTTTTTAGAGATGTCCATTCCTCTTCAACTGTACTGCCTACTGCACTATTCCTTATTGCTGTATCTATAGGGTTAGAGAACTTCAAATGTATCTCGTCATTCCTTAGTACTTCCGTATCCCACTTCTTTGCGTATTGATTCTTCCTGACTAATGTCTTGAACTTCAGCCTACTCTTCATCACTACTGTATTGTGATCTGAGTCTGTATCTGGTCCTGGGTACACCTTACAATCCAGTATCTGATTTCGGAATCTCTGTCTGACCATGATCTAATCTAATTGAAATCTTCCCGATCTCCTGGCCTTTTCCAAGTATACCTCCTCCTCTTGTGATTCTTGAACAGGGTATTCGCTATTACTAGCTGAAACTTGTTACATAACTCAATTAGTCTTTCTCTTCTTTCATTCCTTGTCCCAAGCCCATATTCTCTTGTAACCTCTTCTTCTACTCCTTCCCCTACAACTGCATTCCAGTCGACCATGACTATTAGATTTTCGTCCTCCTTTACATACTGCATTACCCTTTGAATATCCTCATACACTTTCTCTATCTGTTCATATTCAGCTTGCGACGTCGGCATGTATACCTGAACTATCGTTGTCGGTGTTGGTCTGCTGTCGATTCTGATTAGAACATCCCGGTCACTAAACTGTTCACAGTAACACACCCTCTGCCCTACCTTCCTATTCATAACGAATCCTACACCTGTTATACCATTTTCTGCTGCTGTTGATATTACCCGATACTCATCTGACCAGAAATCCTTGTCTTCCTTCCACTTCACTTCACATCACTGACCCCTACTATATCTAGATTGAGCCTTTGCATTTCCCTTTTCAGATTTTCTAGTTTCCCTACCACGTTCAAGCTTCTGACATTCCATGCCCCGACTCGTAGAATGTTATCCTTTCGTTGATTATTCAATCTTTTTCTCATGGTAACCTCCCCCTTGGCAGTCCCCTCCCGGAGATCCAAATGGGGGACTATTCCGGAATCTTTTGCCAATGGAAAGATCATCATGACACTTCTTCAAATACAGGCCACATGTCCTGTGGATACACGTTACGTGTCTTTAATGCAGTGGTTTCCATTGCCTTCTGCATCCTCATGTCATTGATCACTGCTGATTCTTCCGCCTTTAGTGGCAATTTCCCACCCCTAGGACAAGAGAGTGCCCTGAACCTCTATCCGCTCCTCCGCCCTCTTTGACAAGGCCATTGGCAGAATGAGGCTGACTTCTTATGCTGGAAGTCTTCGGCCGCCAATGCTGATTATTTATCAAAATTTAGTCAGTGGCGGGGATCGAACTCGGGACTGAAGAAGTTTTGATTATGAATCAAAGACGTTACCCCTAGACCACGGGTACACAGATTACATTCAACTCATTAGTCAAAGAGCATGTCTCGCGAACAATGTAGGCCAGGTTCTCTACATTGGGCACTTGCCAGCTTGACAGTGCAGTACTACAGGGAATATATTGACGTGTTTCACACAGAAAGTTACTACGAACCAGTAGCATATAAAATGGATTCATGTGAAGAATTCAAAATCTTCATAAATGGCACAAAAAATGGAAACCAGTTACTGAGTGATGATATGAAAAGCAACGATGAGGACTTGATACAAAAGCTTCTCCACAGTGGAATGCCCACTTCAGTAAAACATAAATATTAAGTAAATTGTGAAACATTATTTGTAATAAAAAAAATAATTGTGTACATGTAATTTCTGGGAGAAGAACATACTCTTTATTAACATATCTCATAATGTAATTGATTAAAGTATAACAACATATCTGTTAATTATATTATGAAGATATTATATTTTATCTATCAGAATACCAGTATCTGGAATTTTTAAGTTCTTACATTGCTCTGTTTCACAAAAGTGTGCATAAGTTAGAGCTTATTTAACTTAATTTAAGACAGTTAAATGTACATGATGTATTGCAGCACAGTAAACCAGAACCAGTGAAGTTTCCATACAATCTCACTCCTGTAGCCACTGACAGAAAGCTAAAATTTCACTAGGTACCTGCTTCAAAATATTAGGTATTATTTTCACATATTCCTTAAATGAACAACGGATATCAAGTGGATTTATGTGATCAATTCAAAGTAATCAAAGTGATCTATACTTAGTAAGAAGGCACCTGATGATGCCAAAATTCTGCCAACACATTGTACCAAGCTGAAGACTGCTGTTAAAACAAGACTTAGATGTATGTTGTACATCCACCATCCTATATATCTGTTGGGGGGAAGGGAGGGGGGGGGGTGCTGCGAGAGTGTTTTCAGTAAAGTTAATGTGAAATAATTATACACTGTTCTTAATTTATAATCGTTTCTCATCAGTTACCCTAATGGTCATTATCTCCAGCACTCATGCACTGTAAATAATTTTATAACTTATTCTTCCTGTAGATAGTTGGATTAACATAAGATTGTTTACACACTAACTGAGGCACTCAAAATTTTTGGAACAGCAGCTGTATGTAGTGTTTGAAGGACAATCTTTGCCACAGATTATCTGTTGTTCATAAACAATTGAAGATTCCACTTTGCCAAACTCAGAGAAACAATGCTTACCTGCCTGAGTATGATCAACTTGCAGAAAAATATTTTCTGATGTTCCAAGAACATTGAAATTTTCCAGTAAATGATATTGCTGTAGTTGTTCAGTCAACATTGTACAAGAATTGAAGTCTTGTGGAGACAACTATACAGTGCGGATCAAAGCAACAACATTCATTTGAGGTGGAGTAAACATTTGTTGCTGATGCTCTGTTACACAGTGAGACGTTAATGGACTGCACAATTAGTGCTGAGGGCCATCATTTAAGAGCGCATAAGATAATTCCCTCAGTCTGTAGTCCATTTTTTTGAGGAACTGTCCTCTGAAAACTATGAGAAACACCAAATTATTATTCTGCATCATGTAAAATATGCCATGGTTGAGGCTTTGATGCATTTTGTGTACCATGGTGAAGTAAATGTACTGCAAGAGGAGCTTAGTGGTGGTCTGAAGCTCTCAGAATCCTTTCAGGAAAGGAGCTGTCTGGCGTTTGGTCTGTGGACAATGTCAATATGCCGAAAGCCAGTGGAAGAAATGTTCCATCAGTATCTTCAGAAAATATCCCATCACAATCTGCTTCTGTGCTCGTCATGCTCTACCTTAGGTCAGAAAGAAACTGAAGAAAAAGTGCAGTCACTTAGAGGATGTTATCCACCTGTGTCATCTCAGGAACGAGGTTCTTTGGAAGTAGACTCCATTTCTATATCTTTTTAAAAGTGTAGAAAAACTATTAATCTGTCTGGTTCTGATCAGGGAACTGGCCAAAATGCATTTAAAGAAATCGTTACTTCTGATCTTCAAAGTGTGCATCAGTTTCCATTTCAAAGGCAAGTAGTGCGCAGAAAGTATGAATCATCTGGTGGACAAGTTTACAGTCCAATTTGGGCACTAAAGACCTAGCTGTCATCTGCTCACACTACCATATCATCATCATCATCATCATCATCATCATCATTATCATCATCCAGTCAAATTCCTTTTCAGTCTGTTTGTGGTGAATTTAAGAGCTCCAGTGGGGAAATGACTGTTGCAGGAAGTGAACAGATTTTAACAAACACCAGAAGCAGTATTACCTGACAAAAGCTCAGCAAATTTGAGTGAAGTCCAACTGAAAGTATCACTAGAAAGAAAATCTGAGGTCTTTGAGAATCACATGAAAGTTGTAGAAGACCTTACTCATGATGATGATGATGACAGTTATCCTAGTGAAGATGGTTTTAGCAATAATTGTAACAGTGCTGAAGTTGACATTGGGGAAATCAGGAGAATGAATGGAGGTCTTACATGTGAAGAGAATTTTAACATAGAAGAATAACATGACTTTGAGAACATCCCGGACAGTTTACATAAACGCCGGCCGGTGTGGCCGTTTGGTTCTAGGCGCTTCAGTCTGGAACCGCGCGACCGGTACGGTCGCAGGTTCGAATCCTGCCTCGGGCATGGAAGTGTGTGATGTCCTTAGGTTAGTTAGGTTTAAGTAGTTCTAAGTTCTAGGGGACTGATGACCTCAGATGTTAAGTCCCATAGTGCTCAGAGCCATTTGAGCCAGTGTTACATAAACGGTTTAATTGTAATTATTGTGGGAAGTCTTATGAGTATCTTCAAGGCCTACAGAGACACACGTAGTTTGAGTGTGGTAAAGACCAAAATTTCAGTGTTCTTGCTGCAGTTATCAGTGTACTCATGGATACTTGCTACTGTCACATGCAAAAAAAATTATCCTATTTTTGAAGAAGATGTGCAATAAAATGAATCTAACAAAAAGAAAGGTTTGAGTGTTGTCAAGTGACTTTCTTGATCATTAGAGTGTTTCTTTGTGTGACTGTTATTTTATCAGTCTCTCTCTCTCTCTCTCTCTCTCTCTCTCTCTCTCTCTCTAAATTGTGTCAGTTTCTAACACTTTCTTGGACGACAAGAGGCAGTGCAGTGTTGGGTTGCACGACTCACACGTCTCTTTCAGTTGACTCACACATCGTGCATGCAGCCGATCCTCTTCTTTGGGTTATCAGTTAAGTTGCTCTCACTGTGTAATTCATCTCTGAAGACTGTATCAGGTTAAGGAGAATATTGTTAACCAGCTCTATATTCTTGAAATAAATTATGTACTCGTAGGCTCTTGTCAGTTCAACAACAATATATTTTTGACTCTCGTCCAAAAGTAGCAATTGTTCTGTACAAACTCCAGCAATCCAACTTGTTCCAAGATAAATGTCAGAATCTACTAAACATTCATACAGTTACATATGTTCTGCCTCATGCAGAGCCAAGATATAAAGTAAAAGTCTCTATATAACACATGCCTCATCTGTCTCTGTAACAATCCTCATGACACCACATGCCATGGAACATTATCCAAATATTCTTTGACTTTTTGACATAACTTCTAGGGCGTTGCTTGTAACCACTTGTCGGGGCCGCTTGTCTGACACAGCTCCTAGCTCCTCATGATGGCTGTCCTTCCTGCGAACCTTCTGTAAAGTTTGGAAGGTAGGAGATGAGGTACTGGCAGAAGTAAAGCTGTGAGGACGGGGCATGAGTCATGCTTGGGTAGCTCAGTTGGTAGAGCACTTGCCCGCGAAAGGCAAAGGTCCCGAGTTTGAGTCGGGGTCCGCCAGAATGTTTCAAGGGAAATATTATGAACCAGCTCTATATTCTTGAAGTAAATTATGTATTTGTAGGCTCTTGTCAGTTTAGCAACAATATATGACACCACACACCATGGAACATTATCCAAATGTTCTTTGACTTTTTTATATAACTTCTAGGGTGTTCCTTGTAACCACTTGTCAGGGCCGCTCATCTGACACAGCTCCTGGCTTCTTGTCACAGCTGTCCTTCCTGCGCACACAGACGTGTGGTGCAGTAAAAAGGCTCTCGCACCCTTGTCATTAAAATATCGGATGTTCGAGATTGTGGAGAGCCAAGTGTTTCTGGAATTTATCCCCGAAATTCTCGAAGCACTACAAGTTATGGGTATACTTTAAAAGTATGTAAACACTTGGCAGTTTCAACGCATGGGAAGTTGTTATACTTGAGAGAGACAGAGAGACATTGCTTGCTATTTAACAAAATAGTTACATCATTAACAGTGTAGTATTGTCATTCATACACTTTCTTACAAGTATGGTAAAGACCTTAATTATATGAGTGTAAATCAAACAGTATTGATAACAGTATGAATATAATAAAGGGAAACATTCCATGTGGGAAAAATATATCTAAAAACACAGATGATGTGACTTACCGAACGAAAGTGCTGGCAGGTCGATAGACACACAAACAAACACAAACACACAAACACTGTGTATGTGCGGATGGATGTGTGTGTGTGTGTGCGAGCGTATACCTGTCCTTTTTTCCCCCTAAGGTAAGTCTTTCCGCTCCCGGGATTGGAATGACTCCTTACCCTCTCCCTTAAAACCCACATCCTTTCGTCTTTCCCTCTCCTTCCTTCCTTCCTTCTTTCCTGATGAGGCAACAGTTTGTTGCGAAAGCTTGAATCCGTGTGTATGTTTGTGTTTGTTTTTGTGTCTATCGACCTGCCAGCACTTTCGTTCGGTAAGTCACATCATCTGTGTTTTTAGAAGTATTGATAACAGTATTGATATGAAAATATTACAGAATTACTCTGATTGTTCAACATCTCCAATTGTAATAATTTCTTTACATTCCATATTCTTACTATAATCTCCTTTCCTTTCTTGTTTCAATTTGACCTTCCTCAACATCTCCCACTGGGATGTTCAAATGGGGAGATATTTTATGCACAATTAATTGGAAGGGCTCACATGCATTTTATGCAGTTGGAACTATTTTAGTCAAAGCATGTTACCATATATCTATGTTTAATCTTTTGATTACCAGTGGTTTCAGCCTGAAACCACAAATTTTTTAAAAAAGTATGTGACCTCAGCTTGAAACCACCAATTCTGTTGCAAGACATTTAGTGGTACACAGAGGATTTCTATGAATGTAATACATTGTGGCATGCTCTTATAGTGTTTAAAGCAGCAGCTGGCACTGAGATTATACTACATTGTAGGTGACTGTGACAAGTGTACACATATCATATTGTGGAGAGTGATGACTTGAAAGTAAGTATATCTAAAGTTATTTTAGTAAAGGTTGAGTCTGTGTTACTGCTTTTATGAATGGTGTCGAAACCACTGGGGCAGTTTGTAGTTTTGTTGCAAAATTTATTAAATTTTAGCCCCATTTTAGCTTGTTATCTAGGACTGTAATTTGTTTTAGTCATTATGAGTCCACGGAAGTATCGACATGTGGGATTGTGTCTAGGAAAATTATGAATTTGCTTTGGATGGATGGTTGAAAACTTCATGTCCTAGTGATTTCAAAGTGAGACTACCTCCTTAAATTAATTGAGGATTTATTTTTTGCTAGTTTCGTATTCATTGCTTTCTATGATGATGATGATGATGATGATGATGATGATGAAGGTCATTTGTATGAAAAATTTTAAAATTATATACTGCCAATAGATCATACAGATACTGATTTCTGTCCTAGGATATGTTATACCGTGCCTGCTCAACCTGTTCACATAGTTAGAGTTATTGATTGATGGGTCACACTTCTTATCCCATCATATCCCACATGTGCCCAACTGGAGACAAGTCAAGAGATCATGCTGGCCAGGAAAGTTGCTGCATGTCTTGCAGAGCAAGTTGAATTTCATGGGCAGTGTGTGGGTGAGCATTATTCTCCTGGAATAACACATCACCTACCTATTGCAGGAATGGCAAAAGAATGGGACTAACAACATTCTGTACATATCAAGTGCCGGTTAGTGTCCCGGCCAGAAAAACCAAAGGTGATAAGGCCCAGGATGGTGTCAGTGTGTCTTGGACGAATGCACTCTACGAGACAGTGCTCACCAGCTCTACAGCATATGCGCAAACGACCATCGTATGTGTGCGGACAGAATCTTCTTTCTTCACTGAAGACCACAGTGTGCCATTGCGTCTGCCAAGTGATCCTCTGATGGTACCAGTTGAGCCATACACATTGATGCTGTGGCTTGAGAGGAAGACAGGGCAGAGTTGTGTGTGCCTGTAGTCACACTGTTAATAATTGGTTCACAAAAGTTCGTGTTGATATTTCTGGGGGTCACAAGCCATCTTATCTGTGCTGTGGGAACTGTACGGTCTGCCACTGCTACCCTTACAATATTATGATCCTGGTGAGCACCTCTGCTGCATGGATATCCAGAAATTTTCCTACAGGTGTGAGAATGTTCACATGACCAGCAGTGTTGCGCAACTGATGCAGCACACCCATCTTGTGTGGCAATTCTCCAAAAGGATCATCCCACCACTTGGAAGGCTATAATTTGACCTCTTTCAAACTCATTCATTTGTCTGTAGGAAGCACGAGAGTATTTCTGGGACAGGTTCATATGCTTGCTTCACACGTTTGAATCGCAGTGGGACTTCTGGCTGTGAGCATTAATAAACCATTATCAGTACATGTACTAACCCTGAGGCAGCATATGCCATCATCAGATCAAAATTGACTTTTTCTTTCCAGGTGTACTGTTGTCGTTGTTTATTTTTATTTTACCTAGAAATATATTTCTTTACATGTTTTTGAGACTCAAAGGGTTAAGCCTATTTTATTTTGAAATTTTGTGCAGAAATAACGTGGCAAAGAAAACATGAACATCCTGGCCCTCATAGCAAAACTGAAGTAGGAGTGATATTTTAACAAGAGTATTTTATTTCAAGTAAACAGATGGACAAATCCTTTATTGTGTGCCTACAATATAGACAGTTAACAGTGGAGACAGACATTTTGGACACAGCCGTAAATTACATTGGAGCCTATGCCTGAAGGAATTTAGGATGGACAGACCACATAAAGCTGGTTGTTGCGAAGGCTGTTGGCAGACAGATCTGATAGAATGACAAAAATGGAGTAGGAAACAGCACATAAACATGAGTCACAATTTCACACACACACACACACACACACACACAAATACATGCATACATAGTTACAGAGACTACATGTAATGTACATCTAGACATACATTGGGGACCCACCCAGATAGCTGTGTGCCAGCGTGACTCTTGCGGGAGGTGTAAGTGCCTGAGTTCAAATCCGTCCAATGGATCAATAGCATTGACAGGTGTGCTTGCCAGTCTGGAGGAGATATTAAGGTGGTTTCCCACATCCGATTACATGAATACCATGATAGTACCCACATTTTGCCTCGGTTAATGTGAATCACAAACATTCAGAAAACATTTGATCACTTTCACAAGAGATATGTCACTATGCACAGATAGTTTGGGTACACAAATTCTGTTCTACATTTTAGATGGGAGGGTAGGGGTGGGAGTGGGGAGGGGGTTCAGGGGGGAGGACATTGGTTGTGACTCTAGGGCATCTGACCATTGCCGAATCCAATGATTAACATGCCGAACCTGTGAAGATACAATATTAAGACCAGGAAGAAGAAGAAGAAGAAGAAGAAGAAGATGATGATGATACAGAGATATATGGTGAAATGAATATACAGAGGAATGAGTCTTATTTCATTGAGTGCCGTGTTAACACACTTTACATGATTTTTCCAAGACTCGGACACTGAAATAAATACTATATATTGCACATAAATGTGCAGAGAGATCCAGTTTTTCTGGGTAAATGATTGGCTATCAACCGCTGTAAACAGTATCGACCAGTAAATAATTTTTGTGCTGCCAGAGTGATGTAAAGGTGAATAGCTTCCTGAAATGTCCAGTAGGAAAGGCACTTTTATGACTGACAGTTTTTCCTTACATGTTTTGTCGTATTTGTTATTGGAACATAATAAAAAATTCCTAAAAAGAATGTGTGCATTTTTAATGTCATTTGGTCCTCTGATTCATTCTGCCCTCCAATTGAATCCCTCATAGGTCCCATAATGAATTTTTCTGTTTTTAGAAGATCTGTGCACATGCTATTTTGCCACGTTTGCACAGTCTCACAAGGTTGGAAATACTTTAATAGATAGGAAAATACCATTATGAGAATTTGTTTTACGGGATTGTTGATGCAGTAGTAATTGGAAATTGTGAATGCGAAATTATTTTATGTAGACAAATTTTTCATACACTACTTGAAACGACATCTTAACACACTCTTTGAGTATACAGGCATTGGGAAAAAGTGTTGCAGCAAGAAAAAAAGTTGCCAGCTTTTGTTTGGCTATGTTGCTTGCACTACATTGCAGGAAACGTGTTCACAATGTCCTGGACTTAGTAGCAAACATATTATTGGATGTGGAAGTATGATAGACAAATAATGTATGCTGAGATTGTGTCCTGATCCCTAAAATAAAAGCATGAATAATGTGGTATTTAACCAAATCAAATATTTTTTGAATTGGTACATAATAACTACTTTAAGAATATGTGTAAAGTCATTTCATGCTGCACCCTTCTCACTTTCAATATATGTACGCACTCTACCAGATTATCTATGTTTTGTGTGAAACATTTCCAATTTCTTCATGCGAATTTATTCTGTTGTAGGTGAGACTTTCTTCTTCTATATCTCTGTCGTCTGTGTGTTTTTGCGATGTGTAATGCATGTAGGGTTTCTTTCCTTTCCATGTAGCAGTCTTGGTTGAACCATTGTTTCACTTGTCTTTTGATTTCCGTGGCTCTGTTTAATACTTCTGTGTATATTTTACACTCTTCGTTCAGTTTGCCTCATCTATTAGTGTCCTCGATCCATCAATGTTATCTTTTTTTGCTCCCTTTTTTTCTTGTTGTATTTTGTGGTAGTAGATGTTTGCTAAAGAAGCTTCTTCTCTCGGTTGTGGTCTGTTGATGTGGAAGCTTTTATGCATTCCCTATTTCCTCATGCATTCAGTCCTGACCAACACTGAAAACAATTAGTATTAGAATACAGAAAGGAAATTCTTTGTGTTTTGGATTTGCTTATATACTAGTAATTTAAAGAATGGGAAATGGTTTTATGTTGACAAACATTGCTTACAAACAATCATAGAACAGCTTTAGTTATGTTCCTGAGTGCACCCATATTGGCAACAAGTAATGATTGTTACAATAAAGAAATCATGTTTGACTGTGTTTTACAGCTCAACCAGTCAGTTTATAGTTCATTTGGGCAAAGTAGGTTGACAATATCATATATTTGATTGGAAGTAGGTGGGTATTTGGGGTTGGCTTTGGCTGGTAGCTGTATGTTTTTATTATAAACAAGAAATCACTTTTTTGAGGCTTGGCTAAATAGCAAATAACACTATAATTTGGGCAAGACAGCAAATCACAATGCATCCACTGTTGCATGTCAAATTGCTCATTAGAAAATATATTCAGAAAGAATATTGAAGTTCTTCATTTTCTACAGAGTTAGTTTCTTTTTATTAATGAGGAGCTTTGTTATTGATGTTTAACTCCTTTAATACAGAATTTTAATAAAACCAAAAACCATTTTTGATTACAACTCACATCTGTTTCCAACTCACATCTTAGTTCTTACAACCAAGTTCTTACAACCAAGAAACAAATTCTAGGTGCAGTGAAAGGCAAATTGTTCCATACATTGGTAAGACAAATGAATGTACAGTTATGAATAGCTTGAAAAAGTAATTTACTTTTCAGCCACTGTTAATATTTTATGTGTCTCCACATCTCTACCCCTCCATTTTGTTGTCATTTAGTGACTTGCCAGGGAATTTCATCACACTTCCTGATCTTGTAATTTTCGGGGACACTTGAAAACTACTTTCCTGACCATCTGGCTACTGAGCTAATTATTTTGGATGCTCATGGCTTCAGTCAATCAATAGAAATGTTGATTACTTTATCTTTAAAGTTAACAGTAAAAAACTTTGGCAAATGTTGAATCACTTCATAAGGGCCTTCGAATGGATATGAGAGTTCAGTTTGCATGTTATAAATTCTAACACATACATAATTTCTACTTTAAGATACTTGTGGATGAAAAGCATTTCATTGCTCTTGTAGCACTACTGTGTAGGTTTCATGGGAGTCATTCATTTCTTCGGAAACAGTTTTCGATGTTGCTGGGCAATAGTCCTACAACAAGTATTAAATAAACACACCACCATTTGACTATTGTTGTTTATTCACAGTCAAATGGTGGTGCATTTATTAAAAAGAAAACCCCTTTTCTTCAGTTTGATGATTGAAGTTGGAAGGTTAACGTTTATTGTAATGCTAATTTCAAGTCTCAGGTAACTTCAGTGTAGTACTGTAGAACAATTATGGTACTGTAGAATTGCTTTCAATGTAGAAGGAGCAATGGAGGAAAAATAATATTGTGGGGTAATATGTTACTTAATTTGGTTGTAGCATTGGCTTGTTTGGCATATGTAGTCTAAGGTGAAGTCTCCCAATTTTTCCATTGGACTGTGGGTGATGTGCATTAGTTGTAGCCTCTTTACAGCTTCAGATTTTTTTCTAAGGCTTGGATTATGTTAGATGGAAATTGTGTTCCTTAACTGTTGTGGTGTTTTGAATCTGATATTCCATGAATTAAAAGAATGCTGTTACTACTCTGTCTGCTTCACTATTTAAAAAGATCACCACTTCTGTCCAGCTTGTGAAGGAATCAATACAAATTAAACAGTAAGCACATACATCAGAGGGTGATGGCGTATCCAGTAGATCAGTATGTACCAAATGAAAACATTCATCAATAAAGGGGAGTTTTCCACTATATGATGTAGTATGCCTTGTAATTTTACTCTTATATCAGGTTGTACATGCCTTCGTCCATTCTTGCACATCCTTTTTCAACTTTGGCCAGACACATTTGGATGATATGAGACTAACTGAAGATCCCACCCTTTGGTGAGCCATGTTGCAGTAATACTTCAAAGCTGTGTTCCTTAATTGTTTGAGGATGTATAGAGGAATGACCTCTTGTCGACATAGCAAACCACAGGAGTAAACTACGTAAATGTCAGTGACTGCTGCATTCAACTTGGCTTGATATCATGAAATTCTAATTTCTATCTCTTGTGAGATAGCTGTTTCATTGTAATCCATCTGTAATTCTTCCGGCCTATACATATCATCAGCCACTACATTTTTATGCCAGACACAACACAGATTAGTTGCGAACTTAGAACTAAACTGGAGATAAACAAGATGGAATGGCGAAGTTAATGAGGCATGATCTGCATGGACAAAAATGGTAGCAGCAGCATTTCCCATTTTTATATCGCTACTGAGAGATTTTCATCGTTTTAGTTCATAAGGACCTGTTTACAAACACCTTCTATGTTGGGGTATGGCAGGCAAGTTTGACTAGCCATAAAATTTTAAGGATTGTTTCACTCACATTGTCTTCCTGCATGACCTTTCATTTTCAACAACAATTAAGTTGTTTTTAGATCACCTAACTGCAGTTTACTGACTAATCTTTTTATTTATCACTCTTCACTTTCTCAAAACACTGGTAAGGGTCTTGCTTTAGGTAAAGAATCTTTATTTGACTCAGATCTGGCAATCAAATCACAGATGTTTTCAACAAATTGTACCTCTAGTTGCATTAACAGGTAATTAAAATTTGTTACTTAACTTGTTGTACCAGCAATATGAAACTGTGGTTCTGCTGGTAGAACAAAATTTCAGGGTTTTCTACCCAAAAGGGTGGTAATTTCACAATGACCTAATCCACTTCAACTTTTCTTGGAACTGCAGCATTTTTGTTGGCTGTGTTCACGGTCTCCTGTTTTTCTGCTGTACCTTCTTCATCATGTCAGGGCTACCATTTCAGGGGCCAATTTTCATTGCAACAATTTTTATTTCACTTCTCACCTCCTATAGACTTGCTTCTTATAAAATAAAATGTAGATGTAGTAACAGGAAGAGCATGTCGCACAGTTTTACAGATATATATTTGTAAAACAAATGAATGTACAGTTGTGAGCTGTTGTTGTTGTGGTCTTCAGTCCAAAGACTGGCTCGATGCAGCTCTTCGTGCTACTCTATCTTGTGCAATCTTCTTCATCTATAAGTACCTACTGCAACCTACATGCTTCTGAATCTGCGTAGTGTATTCATCTTTTGCCCTCCCTCTATGAGTTTTGCCCTCCATCCTGCCCTCCAGTACTAAATTGGTGACCCCTCAATGCCTCAGAATATGTCCTTCCAACTGATCCCTTCTTATAGTCAGGTTGTGCTATAAATCTCTCTTCTCACCCATTCTGTTCAGGACCTCTTCATTGGTTACATGGACTACCTATCTTATCTTCAGCGTTCTTCTATAACACTACATTTCAAAGCTTCTATTCTCTTCTTCTCTAAACAGTTTATCGTCCATGTTTCTCTTCCAAACATGGCTACACTCCATACAAATACTTTCGGAAAGGACTTCATGATGCCTAAATCTATACTCGATGTTAACAAATTTCTCTTCTTCAGAAACGCTTTTCTCACCATTACGAGTCTACATTTTATATCCTCCCTACTGCGGCCATCATCAGTTATTTTACTTCCCAAATAGCAAAACTCCTTTACTACTTTAAGTGTCTCATTTTCCAATCTAATTCCCTCAGCATCATCTAATTTAATTTAACTGCATTCCATTATCCATGTCTTGCTTTCATTGATGTTCATCTTATATCCTCCTTTCAAGACACTGTCCATTCTGTTCAACTTCTCTTCCAAATCCTTTTCTGTCTCTGACAAGATCACAATGTCATCGGCAAACCTCAAAGTTTTTATTTCTTCCCCATGGATTTTAATTCCTACTCTTTTTCTTTTGTTTCCATTACTGCTTGCTCAGTACACAGATTGGATAACATTGGGGATAGGCAACAACCCTGTCTCACTCACTTCTCAACCAATGCTTCCCTTTTGTGCCCCTTGGGTCTTATAACTGCCATCTGGTTTCTGTACAAATTGTAAATAGCCTTTTGCTCCCTGTATTTTACACCTGCTACCTTTAGAATGTGAAAGAAAGTATTCTAGTCAAATTTGTCAAAAGCTTCCTCTAAGTCTACAAATGCTAGAAATGTAGGTTTGCCTGTTCTTAACCTGCCTTCTACGAAAAGTTTAGGGTCACTATTGCCTCACATGTTCTGACATTTCTGCCAAATCCAAACTGATCTTCCACGAGGTCGGCTTCTACCAGTTTTTCCACTTGTCTGTGAAGAATTTGTGTTAGTATTTTGCATGACTTATTAAAATTATAGTTCGGTAATTTTCACACATGTCAGCAACTGCTTTCTTTGGAATTGGAAGTTTTATATTCTTCTAGAATCTGCAGATGCTCCATCGGACAGATGGCCATTGGTATGTGCAGTGTGAAACATCTGAAAGCAAACACCCTGCAATAATCGTCGGGAGGATCCAGGCCATAGGAGGGGTTATTATGTTCTGGGGAATGTTGTTATAGCATTCCTTGGGTGATCTCATCTTTCTGCAAGGCACAGTGGATCAACACAAGTATGCATCTATCCGTGGGGACCATATCCATCCCTGCATGCTGTTGTGTCCTCCCCCCCCCCCGCCCCCCCTCCCCCCCCCCTCCCCCCCCCCCAGAGGCATGTACCAACAGGACAGTGCAATGTGTCGCAAAGCTCGCTGTGTGCACGTGTGGTTTGAAGAGTACGATGATGAGTCTAGTGCATTCCTGTGGCTAGCACACTACCTGGATTTAAGCCCAATTGAGAATCTGTGGGATCACCTCGATTGGGCTGTTTGCACCAAGCATCCTCAGCCGAGAAACCTTGTGCAGTTTGCCATGGCTCCATGTCCATGTTGGTAGCTTCCAAAACCTCATTGCCACTCTTTGTTTGTGTGTTGCAATGGTCTGCACTGGAAGATGTGGTTGTTCAGGCTTTTGGCAGGTGGTCACATTAATGTGATTGGATAGTGAATATTGGGGGAATAATAGAGCTGATTTTGTTATTTATTTGTCACTTTATCCCCAAACCCTACTTTGGTTAACATAAATAATCCTTTACTATATAGTACATATGATTTAAGAGGTACATTGTGGTGTACAGCTGAACAGTTTAGTTTCACAGTTCTAGAATAGCATCACTCATTGCACCATGAGTGGATACCCATGAGATTTGTGCTGCATTTGTGAACTTGTCATTTGGCTGAAGCACATTTATTTATCATCTCATTAATGTTGATTTAGTATGTTTCTGTAAGGGAATTGCGATGGGTGTATAAAATAATTTGACCAAAAATGCCTTTGAAATTCATCTTCTTGTTGTCATTTTTATCTGTTTAGTGTCTTCTTGTGTTCCATTTGCATTAAGTATGTAATAAATTCTCAAACAATGAAAAAGCCTAGATGGAATAATGTTATGAACTAGAACAGATTACTATTCACCACAGAGGGAGGTGTTTGTTACGAAACAGGCACATTTATCTTCTGCCCCCCCCTCCCCCTCCTTCCGCACCATGCATCCCTCCATATCTCTCTCTCCCCCCTCCACACCTGCATCTGATTTGTACTCTCTCTATCCACCCCAACTGAGTTGGCTACTCATCCGAGTGGGACTTTGGTATTTGGGAATGACCATAACTATTGTTTGTGAGTTATGTAAATATGAATATAAGTCTTTTTATCTGAGGTAGGGCGTGTCCAATATCTTATTTAGCAATCTACTTTTAAATGTGCCTGGTAGTTGCTCAATACTTCCTCTGTATGGTGACTAGAAATCTGATCTAATTTATATTTTTACATTAGAAATACTGGATCTTTCATGACAGAGTCCTGACATATCAAAGTTTTCAGGTTATTCATGGATATTTATATTTTTCTCTTTGAGAGTATCAAATGTGCAGATTTTTGGGAAGGTTGCATTTTTTGTAGCACTAAATCTAAATATCCAGCACCTGCAGTATTTTAATTTATCCATGTTTTATGGAGCTGGATGTAACCTGCACTGTCATACAAATGTTATAAACACACACATTTCTATTTCAGTCACACTGTAATCTTAATTTTTAGTTGGACATGATGTGTTTTGGTAGCAGACTGATATGATCAGGTGCTTTTTAACTAGTTATATTGACAGATTTTTTATTATCCATCTACGTTGCTTCAATTTGTTTAGAGGAATAGAGGACTGGCTTAGGTTCACATCGTGCATCCTCAGATATGTAGGTAAAAGTAATACCAGCATATACTCCACTATAAGCATTGCTGCTTGTATACCATATCAAAAGTTAAATGTACCTGAATGAACCTGACTGTATCAGATTGAAGAGTAATATGTCCAGCTTACCAGCAAAATTTCCTTGCTATATTACAGAATAAAATAGTGGTGTGGTAGGTAGGTATGTACGTAGGTGGTAGGTGTTCTTTGTATAGCCCACAAGGCAACTACCAGCGTGTGGCATCATGTATGAACAAAAAATTAATCCTTTTTGTTTGTCGAGAATACTGTTTGTGAAAATTATTGATATTTGTGGTCTGTCAGGGGCAAAAATATAATAAAAAGTCACAAAAATATGTAATTTGAATGGCAGACTGTATCCGTATCTGTGACATTGCCATAGGCATGCCACCATTGCAGCACGCTCCCTTTTGTGGCCACCACTTTGGTGCTGTGCCGCAAGGTGAACTATCGTCTGCTGTCGCCGTGGGCAGAGGGCTGGGCAGGAGGCCTTCTTAAAGTGCAGCACGTGTTCCACTTGTCCCAACATTCTCTCTCTACCCTGCCGCCTTGAACATCTGTAAGCATGAATCACTACCTTGGTGGATGTATTTTAGTGCAATGTGTATAGATGATTAATATTGCCACTCCACCAACTTGAAGTTGAAAGAGGGCTGAACATTTTAAAACAATGCTCACGGTGAATCGATATAAAAGCAGGGAAATTATGTAAGTTTTATAAGTAGGTAAAGAAGAAATAACAAAAACAAATAAGCATAGGTCACATTACAGTCAGGAATAATTAAAACAGATTCAAGAAATATGTATTTGCGAACTACCGTGGAAAAACTTACATTAAACTTAAATTTAGTCTCTTTCACAAAGCCTGTAATAGTAGGAATCAGTTTCAGGATTCCGTAGTGTGTAGGAATAAGTGCAATTACTGTGGTAAACAGTACATAGCGTAATCAGGGAGAAGATTCAAAACTCTGTTCACGGAGCACACGTACTCTGAAAACAAAAATCTAATTTGGAGCCCTTGTGGCGACTTTAAAGCTCTCTGTAACAGATATTGATCATAATTTGGAAATCTCATGCAGAACTCAAAATGAGTGATTCCTTAAATCTTAGAACAATTCGAAATTTACAGTCACAAGAAGCAGGATTTAAACTTAATTTTGAATGAGCAAAGCCAATTCACCTACAACTACAATGTCTATTTTAACATTTATGGAGACTGCGGTGATGATTGTTATTTACAGATGTACAAGGCAATAGGTGAGAGAGAGAGTGTGGTGGGGCAGCTTGAACGCGTAGTATGCTGTGTCTGAAATTGCTGAAACGACCTTCCTATGCGGCCGCTTCGTCCACAGTGGCGGTCTGACTGACTCACAGCATAATGCCAAAACAGTGACCGTGAGAAAGATGCTGTATCAGCTAGAAGCTTGTGGCAACATCACCTGCTGTACCATATAAATTACATATCTTCATGCCTAAAAAGATTTTATCCAATCAAATCACAGGATTCAAGCAAGTATTACTGACAACTATTCTCAACAAACAAAAAATTAAGTTTGGAAATGCAATTTTCATTCATACATGACAAATGTACCAGACGCCACCTTTAGCAGTTGCCTTGTGGGCTATATGAACAGTGTGGGCTGTTCCAGGTCACTATTATATCCTGTGATGTAACATGTAAAGTTTACTAATAAGATGGATGTGTTACTCTCATATCCAATACAGGCAGTTATGTTCCGGTATATTTGATTTTTGATGTGGTATAATAGCAAGGTCGCATATCATAAAATGTGCTGTTCACTTTTATCTACAGACCTTTTATCTGTAGAATGAGGATATTTCACATGAACCCAACGTCAATCATCCGAAAAAATTAAATCAGTCTAGATGGACAATTAAAACCTGTTTTATAAAAAATGACTACAGATCATCTCTGAGAAAGTGATATCAAATTTTTCGTAATTGTATTTTGTGATTACATTTGGCTCATGATGTTTTTTTTATCATGTGTGACAGTGTGCTTATTAGCCGGTCCCAATATTATTACACCTGCGACTGAGGATCTTCACCCCTGTGTTCGGCTGTACGCTTGAAGCCCATCAGAATGTGCTGTGCTGTTCTAATGACCAGGCAGTTTGCTCATGGAGGTAGTGGATTTCCACAGTGTATACGACAGTTGAAAATGTGGATGTGGTTTTTGTTCACTGTAATGTCACATTGTGTTTTCAATGAGAGGCCAAGCGCAATAATATCATGGTTGGGTGGTATGTGGGGAAATTTTGTTAATTCACACTAGAAAATTTACTGTGACTAACAAAACATTTTGTACTTTCATACATTTTTTATTAAGTGAAATAAATCTCAGCTCACATCAGGGATGAGCATGCATTGATTTATGGCATATAGAAGACTGCACAAAATATAGATACTACACTTGCACTGAGTATGTGGGAACAATTAGAAAGTGATTTTAAAGTCAAACAACACACAACTTTATTTGCTCAGAACTCAAATATCATAAGAGCTACACAACATCTTTCATTACAAAGCAGAGATAGAGTCCACACAGCATACGATGACCCATGTGTAGTGACCAATTTTCATCCAAAGTGCCGGGTGAGTTCATTCGTTTATTCAGAAGGGCAGGCATATACTGTCTGCCACCTTTTGGCCGGCCGGCAGTGACAGAATCAAGGCACACGTGCTGCCATCAGTTTTGGACAATTTTACAGAAACTACTTAGTAAAAAGTTTCATTTTTGCTTTACTTGTAGCATTGTATTTGAGGTTCATTACTCTGTGCCCATTATTTACTTAGTTGTCATAGTTATTGTGATATTTACATGGAAGTAAGACACTGTGCGAAATTCAAAAAAGTTGGTAATGAAAAACAATGGTCGTTATGATTTTGCGTTTGGTGCATATTAGATAATATGTTGCTGCACATGAAATGTTGCTAACGTATTGAATTTTTCTTTAGAATTGGGTGGAGGTCTGTATCTGTCACCAGTCTCGAGAAAATAGATCTGATGTAGCACACTCATTTGCAATTGCACCACACCAGTGATAAAACCATAGTGAAATATCCCTCACATTCCTCATATTTCTGCATAAATATTTTGAGATATCAAAATGAGATTTCGGCAAATGATAGCGTGCTAAGAGGAGAGTATTTTGCCATACGGTTATTATACAAAACTTCATTATCTACCGTGGTATTCCACTAAGTACAGACTTTTTCAACGAAGGAATGTAATTTTTAGGTGCCATCAATAGTTGGTGAAACGAGAAATGCTGTGGTTTTTGGAACAATGTAAGTGAAGACATTACACATTTATTCTGTACTGAGGATGTTTTTTTTCATAAGATGCTGACCTTACTTTTCCTCTGTCAATAAACTTAAAAAACAACTGTTTCAGAATTATCTCGCAATCACATCTGCACGGGTTATTGAGATGAGACTGTGTAAACCCTGCCGTGTTGTATCAAAAGAAGCCAATTTTAACATGGCAACAGAGAAATGTTTCGGTTTTACTCAAAATTCGCCATTTATGACACTTCTCTGAAAGTTACAAATGATTGACATGCCAGGCAAAAATTAATCACTGCATTTTCAGTGGAATTCTTCTTAGATACTAAACAAAGCAGAAGTGACAGATCTTTTTGAATGGTCACCATGCAAGTTGGGCTTGCAGGTGCCCTGTTTAATATTTACAAACAATGTGAGCGTAGGCTTCAGTTTGTAACACTTCCCTTCCAGCCCTTGGCATTTCCCCTACGGCACCTACCTGCAGCCCGCACCACTACTGCTGTCGTGTCCTACCGTATGTGCCTCTACCAGCTACAGTATTATGTGTGGATGTATAGTGCAACACAAGAGACACTATTAATAATTCCTCATATCTTCCCCACACTGGTCTATCTTAAGAGGTTGGATCAGATGGAGTGGCCTGGTGATGTGTCTTCCACTGTTAGTAGCAAGGGTGGCTGTGTGTGGAATTTCTTCTCTGCCTTCTTTCAGCTCTTGCGTGCTTGCCTTTTCCCACAAGTTCCGTGGGAGATCTACTTCTTGCTGAAGGACAAAACCACTGACTTGGA
The DNA here is from genome assembly GCF_023898315.1 of Schistocerca nitens. Taxonomy (NCBI): domain Eukaryota; kingdom Metazoa; phylum Arthropoda; class Insecta; order Orthoptera; family Acrididae; genus Schistocerca; species Schistocerca nitens. The sequence goes on along the minus strand of NC_064623.1, from coordinate 218,793,148 downwards.
TCCTGTCTAATATTCCGTTTTGGCATTTGACTTGTGCAAATGCATTAGACACTCCTTACTCCAGCACTTCCAGAAATCTTTTGCTGTTTCTTAGGGAGTCTGAACACACTTGTCCAGTCTGTTAGGGCTGGTGGCTTGGGTGTCATTGGCAGTTCTGTGAGGCTCTCCCTCTTGAGGAAGTCTGCAGCTGAGATATTTGCTTAGAGTTCAGATCAGTTTAAATATTCACAAGCACAATTGGTAGCCCGACTTCATCCATACTGGGGCATCTGAGTACTTTTCAGAAACATCATTTAGTTGATCGTACCATTTGCTCCCTCCATTCTCTCCATCAATCTACACATGGAGCTTTAAATGTTATGCCTTGTTGAATGATGTATTGGTGGGTCTTAACAGCAGAGATGTTTTTCTCTTTCTTGATCGCTTGAGAACTGTGTGTTTGTGCTGTCATCATCATTTGAAAAGTGGTGAGAATGGACATTGACAAAATTGGAAATTTGTATGGGCATTGATAACCATGTGGTTGAGAACCCCACAAACCAAATATGGTCGTCGTCATCATCATCATCATCATCATTGTAATCATCATCATCATCATCTTTGTTGGCTCTGTGGTACATTTGGCCATTGGCTCTGTGGTACATTTGGCCATTGTCATTGTAGATGGTGTCATTGTCATTGTAGATTATGTGCAGAATGCCATGTGAGCCAATAAATCTTTGTAATGCCTACAAGAATTGATCTGTTGATACATTGTGAACTAGCTCCAGGAGAACGACTATAGTCACGGAAGGTAAACTGTACATTACAGCATTTTGTTTTGATACTTCTTTTAAGAGACAGTTGAATGAAAATGAAACAAATGGAAAAAAGTAAACGAACTGTTTATTTCAAAAGTAATTTCCATAACTGTTAATACATTTATCTCACCATGAGACAAGACATCAATACTTTCAATAAAAATCTTGGCAGTTGCCTAAGGTGCCATGAGTGTAACCAGGTGAACACCTCTTTGTCCAAAGCAAATCAGTGGCCACAAACTTCTACCTTCAGGGCTCCAAAAATATGGAAACTGCACGATGAGAGATCAGAATTATGTGGAGGATGTGTAGGGGATTCCCAGCGAAACTTCTAGAGCGTAATTGAAACAACTTGGCAATATGTGGGCACACCACATCACAGTTTGATGAGGCAAATAAAAGTTGTCAGCCAATTCAGCATGTCAGTTTTGGATGTAATTTAAAATCTGTCTCTCGTATGCAGTGCCGACAATGTCATTTCTGTCCAACGCCCCTGTAAAGTGAGGAAGCATCATTACAAAGGTTAGTTGTAAGAATGGCTGCCGATTCGCGTAGAGGATGGACCAGTCTTTGCTGATCCTTTGACAGAATAGGAAGTGTGAAATTTTTCTAGAAGTTCTGAATGCTTTGCACTCATTGATTGATCATTGCATATTACTATTGTCTCTAAATTCCAGAAATTTTGGACTGCATTCTCTAATGCTTGATTGAACAGCAGGTTGATGAGGTTAATGATGGCTTGATTTACAGAAATCCCTGGGCAGTTTCTGCTGAGGATCCATCTGGATTTCAGAGTCAGTAAAGCCAGTGATGGGGATACGCGTACAAGTGTGGTAATGATCCACTCCAATAAGTACCTCAGTGGGAAGATCATAGTATCCATCTGTGCAATGGGCCAGTTGTAAATTACTAATGTGTTGCCATTTAAACTCTTGAAAAGAATTAATTCTATCAGAAAGAGGAACTACAATGCGAGCATTGTTCCACGGACTTCTCAGCCTCAGAACCAAATGGCAAGTGTGTGATGTCGTGAGTGAAGACTCAAAAGTATTGACTGCTAGTGGGTGATTTGTAATGACTTCCAGTTTTAAATAGTTGGTCAATGATCTGCTAATGAAGCTGGATTGGCTGCTGCCATCGAAAATGCACTGTGTAAGTGGTCCCCATTACATATACAGGTACATAGGATATATGGAGATGAATGAATTCTAAACAACTGGTGTTCACATTGATCACTGAACTGTGTTCGGCAGGAGTAATGGGTGAAGTAAAATGTTCTAAATCGCTACAGACTGATTTTTGATGGCTTTTCTTGCAGAAGAGTCATAATGATTTTCCTTACTTTTTGCAGTCTCTTACTGTTACTCCCTGGTTGAGGCAAAGAATGCACCTGTTGCTGGAACTCAAAATCTTGAGACAGTTATAAAAATCCTTCACCTTCTCACAATCTTGTGCCCAATGACTACCCTGTTCATGAAACGCACAGTAGGCTTCTACCTTCCGTAAGTGCTCACGTGCAGTAACTCCTGACATTGATCGAACATTGAGGGCTGATGTAGTCAGTCCGGTGTTAGTTAATCTGCAAGTTGCCCTACAGATCTTTTGCACTGTTGTTACCCTGTCTATCTCTTCTGACAAGTATTCCGTCAATTTCAGGATGTTCCATCCTGAGCATTGTACTCTCTTTGTATGAATTATCCAGCTTTGACATATATCTTCTAGGAAACTGCGAAGTACCTGTGAAACTAAAACTCGAGCGAAGCTTCTATGTTGTACCATAGTGTCTCAAGAGCTTGAATGCAATTATTGCATTCAGTAAATGATTAGATTAGATTAGTTTTTCGTTCCATAGATCCGTGCTGAGGAGATCCTCATGGATGTGGAACATGTCAATTTTTTTTAAGCTGAAATATCAATACATCTTTATTTGTAACTAAATTTTTTATGTTTGCTGGCAAATTATTGAAGATGAGTGTTCCTGAGTAGTGGACCTCTTTTTGAAATAAAGTAAGTGCTTTTAAGTCCTTGTGCAGATCATTTTTGTTCCTGGTGTTGTATGTATGAACTGAGCTGTTTGTTGGAAAAAGAGATATATTACTTAGGACAAATTTAATTAAGGAGTAAATATACTGAGAGGCAGTAGTTAGTATACCCAGTTCTTTGAAGAGGTTTCTACAGGACGTCCGTGAATTTACTCCACAAATAATATGTATTACACACTTTTGGACTCTGAAATCTTTTGTTTGACTTGAAGAGTTACCCCAAAATATTATACTATATGACATTATGGAATGAAAGTAGGCAAAGTATGTAAGCTTTTTCATTTTTATGTTGTCTATGTCTGCTAACACTCGAATTGCAAATACAGATTTGTTAAGGCGTTTCTGCAGTTCTGTGGTGTGCTCCTCCCAACTGAATTTATTATCAAGTTGTAATCCCAGGAATTTAAGACTGTCAACCTCTTCTATCTGCTCTTCCTCATACTTTATGCATATGCTGGGTGGAAACCTCTTACGGGTTCTGAATTGCATATAGTGAGTCTTTTCGAAGTTCAATGTCAGTGAGTTGGCTTTAAACCATTTATTAATATCCATGAAAATATCGTTAGCAGATCTTTCTAGAACTATACTTGACATACTATTTATTGCAATACTTGTGTCATCTGCAAACAAAACGAACTCTGCTTCTGGCAGTGTAACTGATGAGAGATCATTAATGTATACAAGAAAAAGCAGTGGCCCTAAGATGGATCCTTGTGGGACACCACATGTAATTTCTTCCCATTCTGATGGTGACTGATGACTTAATTCACTGGTCCCTTGCACTGACACCCTTTGTTTCCTGTTAGTGAGGTATGACTTGAACCATTTTGCAGCACTGCCTGTGACACCATAAAATTCTAATTTATTTAAAAGGATGTTGTGGTTCACACAATCGAATGCCTTTGACAAATCACTGAAAATACCTGCTGCTTGTAACTTGTTATTTAATGAATTAAGTACATTTTCACTGTAGTTGTAAATAGCCTTCTCGATATCAGAACCCTTCAGAAATCCAAACTGTGTTTTTGATAATATGTTATTTGTGATCAGATGGTTGAGAAGCTGCCTGTACATGTTAGGTTACAGGTATAATGTCTTCCAGATAGTCAAGATCTGCCTGGATAATTGTACAGGGTGTACATAAAGTGCGGGAACACTTTCAATTATTTATTGCACAAGAACTAAACATTGTACAGGTGTCATACATATTGCATTTTGGAGAGAAACTATGAAAGTTTTTTTTACAAACATTTGATGTGCAAACCATGAGTGATCAGGCAGACGTCAACACGGTAATTGAATTATTGCCGTACCCATCCCAGCATGCGAACTTCTGCACTAGCTCCAATTTGAATGGGTTCATGGACATTTTCTGTCCCAGGACTTTCCATACTGTCATTGGAGCCATTTGAAATTTGCGAGATGCATGTCGCACCAATTTCTTTGGACACCTTATGAATGTCTCTCGTATGTGTTCCACATTCATTTCACTCACACTGGGATGTCCGCTTCTCTTTGCCGGGCACAAGCAACCTGTCATAACAAATTTGTTGTGTCAGTGGTAAATGGCCTTCCTTGTTGGTGGCTTCTTACTGTATTTGGTTCAAAACATCCATTAAACAGCTGTAGCATACTTGTTTTTGTTGAACTCCAACACACAGAAAGCTCACTCCGCACCTGAACTCACAATGTTTGCGACTAGCGCTGACTATCGGCAGATTACCAAACTATGCTGTGCTGGTATACAAAAAACAAAACAAAAAAAACACTTTTAGGGTTTCTCTTCAAAATGATATATGTTTGAGGTCTGTACAATGTATGGTTCTTGTACAATAAATAATTGAAAGTGTTCCCATACTTTTTTTACACCCTATATTTCTGTCACCATAAAGTGCAAATAGAATTTCCTTATTTTGTACATAAGCACCTGCGGTTCCAGCAGTGCCATGTACCCTCTGCGAAATACAATTTTGTTGGCAGTTGACAAGTTTTGGTCGGCATCAACAGGGAATTTGAACTGTTCCCAGAAACGAGCCCAATGCTCAGTGTTACCAGAAAATGGCTGTAACTTGTTTGGTGGTAGTTGATCACAGTATGTGCATGAATGTGTAGAAATCCCACATGTCAACCTGGAAGCTGTTGCTCCATACTGTATTTTGCATTCAGGATCACATGCCACACAGATTTTGTATAGTCTTCACATACTAAGAGATGGCTTTCGTATTCCATGTCATCAAGTAAGTCTTTTGGATAATGTTGTAAAAGGTCATTAAAGTAGCCAAAGAGTCCTGCAATCAAGTGCTAGTGTATTCAGTCTCATTTTTGTACATGGAGTTGTCAATGAATATATTTGATTAATGAACTGTGTAACACTGGAACTGTACATTCCCCATTTACGTTTTACATTTCTGTCTGAATATAATAGAAGGAAACATTCCATGTGGGAAAAATATATCTAAAAACGAAGATGATGTAACTTACCAAACGAAAGTGTTCGTATGTTGTATGTTGTTAAGAGACACTAACAAACACAAACACACACACAAAATTCAAGCTTTCGCAAACCACGGTTGCTTCATCAGGAAAGAGGGAAGGAGAGGGAAAGACGACAGGATATGGGTTTTAAGGGAGAGGGTAAGTCTTTCCGCTACCGGGATTGCGAAAGCTTGAATTTTGTGTGTGTGTGTTTGTGTTTGTTAGTGTCTCTATCAACATACCAACTCTTTCCTTTGGTAAGTTACATCATCTTTGTTTTTAGATATATTTACTTTTCTGTCTGTTGTTTCAAAATGTTGGCTCGTGTTTAGTTATAATTGTAGCATCCCTAACAGATGGCAACATGTGACAAGCATTAATAAGAAACTTTCTTGCCAGAAATTAGCTGTCACTTGTTATGTAATAAGATTATTCTTTTATGCTCTACTCAAATATACTCCAACAACTAGTATACGGGCAATAAGGTGATGCTGATACATAACAGTAATGAATGCAAGTAAGCTGCAGGTATCAATGCATAGATGACTTAACAGGAAGCATGTGTTATATGTTACACGTGTAGAAATTCGCCTGTGTAGTCACTGAGAATCAATATTTAAATTATCTTGAAGTATCACAAACGTCCCAGAGATTCCAAAAGTTCCTATCTGTGTTACTTTTTTCTGGGTTTTGACACCAGGAATGTGTTGGTACAATTAGGACTGGATTTTTAACATCAGCTAACATACAATCTCTGATACAACTTTATTTGTACAGAACTTACATATCACTGAAGTTACACAATATCTTTTATTACAAAGCAGAGATACCACACAACTCTTCATTTCTGCTGGGTGCGTTACTCTTTTTTGCACACAACTCAAAGACATCATTTAGCGATTCCCCCACAGATGTGTAATAATTATAATTATGCTGTTAAGATACTACATTTAACACAAGTCAAACAATGGAAAGTCCAGATCGAATATAAAGATGATACATTGATCTACGGACAGGCACAATGAAAAGACTGTTACACATTGAGCTTTTTCTGGCTGGAGAGGCTAGATATAGTGGTCATGCATATGTGACGTGTGCTTGCTTGTGTGAACATGTGTGCATTTTCCTTTCTGAAGAAAGCTTTAGCTGGAAGCTCAGTGTGTAACAGTCTTTTTGTTGTGTCTGTCTGCAACTTGATGTGCAATCTTTACGGTGTGTAGTAGTCTTCATTTAACACAAATTTTGCTTACATTACTACATATATCAATACAGAGCAGATTTGTATTGCAAATTATTACATTTTAATTACAATACTATACGTGCCAGTACAGAACAGATTTTTATTGTAGAAATCACAGGAAATTGTACCACATGTAAATATATAATATTTATCAAAGAAAAAGTTCAAGGAAGTGCCTAGTGTTTGTGTAATTAATAAAGTGTCCTTTTCAACAGTTTCACAGAATCATAAATGCTGACTCAGTTAAACTAATCAGTAGGAATTTTTAGGATGAACAGTGGAAAGCAGTTTACGGAGGAGACACAGTAGATGAACAATTCACTTCTTTACTAAAAATCTTCTAGCAGCACCACCAGTTTTCCTTTCCAAAATACGCTTATGACACTGTCGAGTGATCCCTGCCTTTGGTGTAGGGTAGGCACGTGGGCATTTCACTCTCTCTATCCAACTGCAGTTCTTTCAAAATTTGTTATGTATGAATAGGCTTTGTCAGGAAATATTTGCTGACACCCACACGAGCTATAGTACTGATAAGCTCATGACACAGTTAGGTTTCCACAAAGTAAAGAGTCACTTTACTCTGAATAGATTATGTTCAAACAAATTTCGGACTTGCAGCTGCTCACTGTTTAATTATATATTGTGTTTATTTGGAAAAAATGAGCATTTACAGTTTAGGTCAACCATCAGTTACATCTATGTGTAGTTTTTTTATACAATAGTTATGAAAATGAATGTGAAACAAAATGGGTGTTTGGATTTCAGAATTTGGGAACTGTTGAATTTTGCCATCCTGTATACTGTAACAATATTGAGAATTGTCAGAAATCATGTATGTATTTTTCCACATCTTTTGGTTCACTCAGTTGTCTGTACTTCTCCTCGACACATAAGCACTAGTTTCTGTATTCCTCTTGACGGAATTCATGCCATCTCGGGAATTGTCACTGTATTTCTGAGTACAGAATCATTAACGCACCAAGCAGAAATGTAGAGCTACCACTTAAAATACAGAGACTCAGTTAGTAATTAAATCCACAGGGGTGACTGCCCACTGATCCAGTTATACCCAAAAATTACTCTTTTTTGCGTTGTCCACTCGTGCAGTGTTCACAAACACATGGTAAGTTACATTCAACACAGTAGTTAAGGAACATACCTTTCAAACAGTGTAGGTTGACTCCTCTATGTTGGTCACTTGGCAGCTTGTCAGTACGGTAAGGCAGTGAATACATTGATGTGTTTCACACGAATGGATACTACAAGTCAGTAGCAGCCACAAGCTAAAATTTCACCTGACACCCATTCACATATTTTGTTAAATGGATGAGGAATATCAAATGGATTTATACAAAAAACTCAATATATTCATAAATGGCACAGAAAATGGAAGCATACTGCTGAATACTGAGTGTAAAGGAACAATTAGGACTTCATCCAAAAACTTCTCCAGAGTGGAACACTCACTTTGGCAACAACATAAGTACTTGCAAAATTCTTGAGCTATTTCTTTAATTTAAAAAAAAAATTATTGTTAAAATTTGTTATATTTTCCTGTGATTTCTGTAAATAAAGTATACTTTTTATTGATATGTGTCATAACATAGTTGATTAAACTTTAATAGTATAGGCGTTCAAGTGTATCATCTTAATAGTATAATTATCTGTGAGAATTTGAGTGACATTTTTTAATTTGTCTAGTGCTCTGTTCAAGCAAAGAATGTGAAAGTCAAAGTTTATTTCACTTAATATATGGCAGATAAATGTACAAAATGTAACTCAAGGAATTGGTTGGACAGATCTAGTTATGTAAATTTCTACTCAGACTCACTGCCGTGCCCACTGACAGCAAAACTATCACTGTTACAGCAAATGTAGTCAAACAAAGTCATGTATAATTAGTAGGAAGACACCTGATGATGGCAACATTGTCCCAACATATTGTATGAAGCTGAAGAGTGATGTTAAAACACGAGTTAAACAAACATGTGTTGTGATATAATTCTGCAACAATCATCTGATACCTCTGTTTGGGTCAATTTCAGCAACATTTGTGTGAAATAATTATGAATTCTTCTGAAATAATTATGAATTCTTCTTAATTTCTCATCATTTCTGGTGACTTACCTTAACGGACATTGTACCCTACACTCATGCATTGTAAATAATTTTATAGCTTATTTTTCCTGGAGACAATTTGATTAACATAAGATTGTTTGCACACTAGGTCAGGCGCTCAAAGTTTCTGGAACAGCAACTGTATCTGCAATTTGAAAGAAGATCATTGCCACGGATATTATTCACAAACGATTGAAGATGACACTCTGCAGACCTCTGAGAAACATTGCTTCACTGCCTGAAGATGATCAACTTGGAGATAATTATATCCTTGTTGTTCCAAGGAAACTGAACATTTGTAGTAAATGATATCACTGTAATAGTTAGTCAGTATTAAAGAAGTGATTGAAGTCCCTTGAAGACAGCTAGACAGAATGGATCAGATCAGTAACATTCATTTAAGGTGGAACAAACATCAAGCTACTTTGATCTCAGTTTTTGATGCTCTGTTGGACAATGAGAAATTAACAGACTGCACAATTAGTGCTGAGGGCCACCATTTAAGAGCACATAAGATAATTCTTTCAGCCTGTAGTCCATATTTTGAGGAACTGTTCACCGAAAACAATGAGAAGCACCCAATTATTATTCTGCACGATGTAAAATACGATGTGATTAAAGCTTTGCTGGACTTTATGTATCGTGGTGAAGTAAATATACCACAAAAGGAGCTTAGTGGTGTTCTTAAGCTCTCGGAGTCCCTTCAGGTTAGGGGACTGTCTGGCAGAGGATGTATGGACGGTGTCAACATGCAGAAAGGCAGTGGTAGAGATATGCCACCAGTACTTTCGGAAGCACTCTCAGCCCAACCTGCTTCTGTGCCGTGCTTCACGTCAGGTCGGAATGAGCCAGAAGATAAGCTGGAATCATTTAGAGGATACTCTCCAATTGTGTCATCCCAGGAAGGAGGTTCCGGGGAAGTAAACTCGGTTCTTAATTACACTCAGAAGTACATAAAAAGTGTTAATCACTGTGGTTCTCTTCAGCTGACAGGCCAAAATGCATTTAAAGAAGTCATTACTCCCGATCTTGAAAGTGTGCATCATCTTCCATCTCAAAGACAAGTATTGCCCGCAACGCATAACTCAACTGGTGGACCAGTGTACAATCTGGTGCCTCTTCAGTCCGTGTGCAGTGAGTTGCAGAGCTGCAATGAGAAAACAGTTGTTGCGGAAAATGAACATTTTTCGATACCAGAAGTAGTATTACGTGACAAAAACTCGTCGAATTCGAGTGCACGAAAACAGGAGGTAAAACAAGAAACAAAATCTGAGAGCCCCGAGAGTCACATGGAAATTATTGAAGACGTAACTCTCGATGATGGTGACAATTTTCGTGATGGTAGTGTCAACATTGTGGGAGTTAGTGGAAGAAGTGCACATCCAGAAACCCTGCCGTCTCAACCTACTTCTATGCCATGCTGTACCTCAGGTCAGAATGAACCAGAACAAAAGATGGAGTCATTTAGAGGATGCTCTCCAGCTGTATCATGCCAGGAAGAAGGTTCTGTGGAAAGAGACTCCATTTCTAAATCCATTCAAAAGCAAAGAAAAGATATTAATCATGCCCGTTCTGATCGAGCAGGCAAGAATATATTTGAAGATATCATTACTCCTGATGTTAATAGTGTGCATCAACTTCCATCTGAGAGACGAGTAATGGCCACAATGCATAATTCAAATGGCGGACCAGCTTACAGTCCAATTCGGGCACTAAAGACTTTGGTATCGTGTGCCCACACTACCATATGTTCATCGTCTTACAGTCCAATTCCTCAGCAGTCTGTATACAGTGAGTTGCAGAGCTTCGGCAGGTTAATGACTGTTGCAGAAAATGAACGGTTTTTAATGCCAGGAGCAGTATTACCTGATAAAAAGTCAGCAAATGTAAGTGCACACCAACAGGAAGTATCTTTCGTAATAAAATCTGAGGTCCCTGAGAATCACGGGGAAGTTGTTGAAGACCTTACTCTCGATGAGGATGAGGACTATCTTTGTGCCAGTGATTATCGTGATGATTGTAGCAGTGGAGAAGTTGACATTGAGGAAGTCAGGAGAGTGAGTGCAGGTCTTACATATAAAGAGAATTTTTGCACTCAAGGAATTAATAATCTGCATTCATTATTTGGCAGTGTTGATTTGAGTAACATGACACTGACAACATCCCAGACAGTATTACATAATCAGTTTACTTGTAAGTCTTGTGGGAAGTCTTATCAGCATCCCCAAGGGCTGCAGAGACATGTAAATCTACAATGTGGTAAAGAACGTCGTTATCAGTGCCCTCGCTGCAATTATCGATGTGCTAGGAGTGATAATTTAAAAACACACATGGCTTCTCGCCGTTGTCAGATGCACAAAAAATAAGCACTTCCTGAACGTGTTATGTGATAATGTGAACATAACACCAAGAAAGGAATGATTAGTGTTGAGTGGGTACTTTTTTGTGTGACTTTTATTTCAACAGTGCAGTGTGTATTTATGAGTTGCTTGCTCAAGTGATTTCTTGTGCTGTGTTGGTACAAATTTATCCCTGTGTAAATTATATCTGCTATGAGTATATTTTAAAATTTATGTGGAAATCTGAAAACCTCGGAACATGTGAAATCATTTTCCTTGAAGAAATAATTATGCCAGTAATGGTGTTGTGTTCTCATCATTCATACATTTTGTTGTAAACAGAATATTGTTTTTGTGGTGAAGATCTTAACTAGGTGAGTGCAGATGAAGTGGTGCTGATACGATAATTCTGACAGCTGTAGTATCCGATTGGATTAGTAGCTGATAATAATGATAACACCAAGAATTGGTTTACCTATTTGTCCAGAAGAATTGGTTTACCTATTTGTCCAGAATGACTTGGATGTCCACTATGTTTCTTCTCTATTCCTGTTTCCAATTGTCCAACTTCTCGGCATGCGATAGTGTCTTAACACTTCATATTCTTATGTATATTCTTTTCTTTCTTGTTTCTTCCTCAGTACCTCACACTTGGATGTCTTAATGGAGAGATATTTTACATCCAGAATTAATTGGAAGGGCTCATCATCATGCTGTTTATGTGCTTATGAGAATTATTAAGAAAAATGGCTCTCAGTTAGTGTTTGTATGTGTTGCACTGTTTGATGAACAATTTGTAACCATTTTGAGCGAAGCAATTTAAGTTTTGGAGAAGCACATTGTATTTTAATAATTTTTTTACAGATATAACATTAGTGAGAAGCTTAAATATCCTGCTTCTTATATCAACAATAAAATGGAATTGATATTTCAAACAGAGTAATGTATTTCAAGTTAACAGATTGATAAATCCTTTATTGTTTGCCTATGTTGTTGGCTATTCAAACAGCTGTAAATTATGTTGGAACCTATACCTAAATCAATTTAAGATGGACTGCCATACAAACCTGGTTTACTAGGAAGGACACTTCCCAAATGGATTTAATGGAAGTACAAGAATGGGGACTTGAGTAGGGAACAGGACATTAACATGACTCAGTATTTCATACAAACATATTTACGGAACATACATATTGTATACCTGTATATAGTGTTGTGTGAGAAACTGATGTGTATGGGAATGAACGATGAAAGTTATTTTCTGTACTGTGATGTGGGAACATTTTAGATCCTTGTTCCAAGGCTCAGACACTCTACAATGTAGAGTCTGCATTAAAGATATCATAGTTATCCTCATAAATAGGCAGAAAGATCCAGGTTTGTTCATTACATGATAGGCTGTCAATTACTGGAAACAATATTGACCATTAAATAACTGTTTGTGTGCTGCTGGAGTGATATGAGTGGCTTCATAAAACTTTTTGTAGGAAAAGCAGTTGCATAACTCAGATTTTTCCTTACCTTATTTGGCACATTTGTCATCAGAACATAATTCGGAGTTCCTAAAAAGAATATGTACTTACCAAGCAGCAGCACACACAATACACACATAAGAGGAGGTTATAATTAGGCAAGCTTTCGGAGCCAGTGGTTCATTCTTCAGGAAGAAAAGTTGAAGGGGAAGGAGGAGAGGTGAAGGAAAAGAACTGGAGGGGTCTAGGAAAAGGGGTAGATATAAGAAAAGTTACCCAGAACCGCTGGTCACGTGAGACTTACTGCACAGGATGAGAGGGAAAGGCTGATTTTCATACCATCTGGTAAGTCTCCCTTGACCCTCAGTTCTGAGTTACTTTTCTGAAATCTACCCCTTTTCCTAGACCTCTCCAATCCTTTTCCTTCACCTCTCTTCCCTCCCCTTCAACTCTTCTGCCTGAAGAAGGAGCCACTGACTCCGAAATCTTGCCTAATTATAACCTCCTTTTATGTGTGTGTTCTGCCACTGCTTGGTGAGTAGAGTTTTTTTATCTTTACAATTACATTATATTGTAAAAAATTGATTGTTTTCATTTTTATAAAAAGAATATGCGATTTCTTTTTTCTGTCATTTAATTCTCTGACTAATTGTATTCTCCAATTGGTAGCCCCATAGCTACCATAATATATTTTTCTGTTTGAAGACTTGTGTGTGCCCTGTTTTAACATGCTCCCACATTCTCAGCCAAGACTGAAAACACTTTGTCTGTGTAGGAAAGATACTGTTGCGATAATTTATTTCATGGAATTGCTGATGTAATGTAATTTGATATGTTGAATGAGAAATTGTTTTCTATAGACAAATGTTGCAAGACACCACATGAAACAACAGCTTAATGACATTTTTGAGTATACATGAATGGGAAAAAAAGTGTTGCAGAAAGAAAGAAATAGCTGTGAGATTTTGTTTGACTGTGTTGCTTGCACTACATTGCACAGAACATGTTCACAATATATTATACTTAAGGGAGGGGGAGGGGGTAGGGGGTAGGACATCAAAAGGGCTGACTTGGAGCAGGAGAGGCACCTCAGGACATTTTAATTTCCACTGTCTATACTTTTACAGGTAAATTCATTAAACTTTGCCAGCATGACCAGGAAGGATTCAGGATTCACCCTCATAGCAGTGGAAGTTAAAAAACATGACAAAATAATTTTTTTACATGTGAAATTTCATTATTTTTTCACTTTCTATTGGGTGCAGAGATTCTTGAATGAATTTTGTACAGCATACAAACCACACTTACAGGCATATAAAACTCTAGAATTTATTTAATTTATGAAAAAATGAATGAGCTGTTACATTTTAAACTTCATGTTTAGAAAAAACTCAAATTTTATAGTTACTTATCTCAATTTTACCACAGTTTTTAATAGATTTGGAAAATTCTAGAGTTTTGCATTAAGGAGTTCGTGTTTAATAAACAGTGCAAAATTCATTGAAGAATCTCTCGTACTTATGAAGAAATATGTGCATATAGCAACAAATGCAGCCAATAGTAAGTGAAAAAATGATGGAATTACACATGTAAAAAAAATTATTTTGTTAATGTTTTTGAACTTCCACTTCTGTGAGTGTGAATCCTGAATCCTTCCTGGTCATGCTGACAAAGTTTTAAAAATTTATTTGTAAAAGTGTAAACAGTGGAAATTAAAATGTCCCGAAGTGCCTCTCCTGCTCCAAGTCGGCCCGTTTGACATTCTACACCCCTCAATTGCGAACTTATTAATGGATGTTGAAGAATGTTAGATAACTGATGTATGCTGAGGTTAATGGATCGTTGTCTGTGAAGTACAAGCATGAGGACTGCGGTATTTAACAAAGTCAGATATTTCTTAAAGTGGCACATCAACTACTTTCAGAATATGTGTAAAGTCAACACAAGCTGCACTCCTCCCACTTTATATATGCCTACCCACTCCATCAAATTATCTAGATTTATATTTGATGATGAACTACAGTCAAATATTGAAATTTATTCCTGAAATTCAGCTTGACTGTAACAGGTATAGGTACTCTACCTAAAGCAACATACGAAAATTGGTGCTGGACCGGAACTTGAACCTGGATTTTCCTCTTACTGGGGACAGTCACCTTACCACTTACACTTACAAAGTTCCGTATGTCATACCTATCTACACTGTGTGATCAAAAATATGTGGACACCACCCAAAAATATATGTTTTTCATATTAGGAGCATTGTGCTGCCACCTACTGCCAGGTACTCCATATCAGTGACCTCAGTAGTCATTAGACATTGTGAGAGAGCAGAGTGGGGCACTCCGCAGAACTCACGGACTTCAAGCGTGGTCAGGTGATTGGATGTGACTTGTGTCATACGTCTGTACGCAAGATTTCCACGCTCCTAAACCTCCCTAGGTCCACTGTTTCTGAAGTGGAAACGTGAAGGGACACGTACAGCACAAAAGCATACAGGCTGACCTTGTCTGTTAACTGACAGAGATCGCCGACAGTTGAAGAGGGTTGTAATGTGTAATAAGTAGACATCTATCCAGACCATCACACAGGAATTCCAAACTGCATCAGGATCCACTGCAAGTACTATGATGGTTAGGCCGGAGGTGAGAAAAATGGGATTTCGTGGTCGAGTGGCTGTTTGTAAGCCACACATCGTACCGGCAAATGCCAAACGACGCTTCGCTTGGTGTAAGGAGTGTAAACACTGGACAATTGAACAGTGGAGAAACTTGTGTGGAGCGATGAATCACGATACACAATGTGGCAATCCGGTGGCAGGGTGTGGGTATGGCAAATGCCTGGTGAACTTCCATCTGCCAGCATGTGCAGTGCCAACAGTAAAATTCGGAGGCGGCGGTGGTGTGGTGTGGTAGTGTTTTTCGTGGAGGGGGCTTGCACACCTTCTTGTTTTGTGTGGCACTATTACAGCACAGACCTACACTCCTTCTCTGATGTTTTAAGCACCTTCCTGCTTCCCACTGTTGGAGAGCAATTTGGGGATGGTGATTGAATCTTTCAACACGATTGAGCACCTGTTCATAATGCACGGCCTGCGGCGGAGTGGTTACTCAACAATAACATCCCTGTAATGGACTGGCCTGCACAGAGTCCAGACCTTAATCCTATAGGACACCTCTGGGATGTTTTGGAATGCTGACTTCGTGCCAGGCCTCACTGAGCAATATTGATACCTCTTGTCAGTGCAGCACTCTGTGAAGAATGGGCTGCTATTCCCCAAGAAACATTCCAGCACCTGATTGACTGTATGCCTGCAAGAGTGGAAGCTGGTATCAAGGCGAACACCATATTGAATTCCAGCATTACCGATGGAGGGCGCCACGAACTTGTAAGTCATTTTCAGCCAGTTGTCCGGATACATTTGATCACATACGAGGTGCATTCAAGTTCTAAGGTCTCCGATTTTTTTTCTAATTAACTACTCACCCGAAATCGATGAAACTGGCGCTACTTCTCGACGTAATCGCCCTGCAGACGTACACATTTTTCACAACGCTGACGCCATGATTCCATGGCAGCGGCGAAGGCATCTTTAGGAGTCAGTTTTGACCACTGGAAAATCGCTGAGGCAATAGCAGCACGGCTGGTGAATGTGCGGCCACAGAGAGTGTCTTTCATTGTTGGAAAAAGCCATAAGTCACTAGGAGCCAAGTCAGGTGAGTAGGGAGCATGAGGAATCACTTCAAAGTTGTTACCACGAAGAAACTGTTGCGTAACGTTAGCTCGATGTGCGGGTGCGTTGTCTTGGTGAAATAGCACACACGCAGCCCTTCCCGGACATTTTTGTTGCAGTGCAGGAAGGAATTTGTTCTTCAAAACATTTTCGTAGGATGCACCTATTACTGTAGTGCCCTTTGGAACTCAATGGGTAAGGATTACGCCCTCGCTGTCCCAGAACATGGACACCATCATTTTTTCAGCACTGGCGGTTACCTGAAATTTTTTTGGTGGCGGTAAATCTGTGTGCTTCCATTGAGCTGACTGGCGCTTTGTTTCTGGATTGAAAAATGGCTTCCACGTCTCATCCATTGTCACAAGCGACGAAAAGAAAGTCCCATTCGTGCTGTTGCTGCGCGTCAACATTGCTTGGCAACATGCCACACGGGCAGCCATATGGTTGTCCGTCAGCATTCGTGGCACCCACCTGGACGACACTTTTCGCATTTTCAGGTCGTCATGCAGGATTGTGTGCACAGAACCCACAGAAATGCCAACTCTGGAGGCGATCTGTTCAACAGTCATTCGGCAATCCCCCAAAAGAATTCTCTCCACTTTCTCGATCGTGTCGTCAGACCGGCTTGTGCGAGCCCGAGGTTGTTTCAGTTTGTTGTCACACGATGTTCTGCCTTCATTAAACTGTCGCACCCACGAACGCACTTTCGACACAGCCATAACTCCATCACCACATGTCTCCTTCAACTGTCAATGAATTTCAATTGGTTTCACACCACGCAAATTCAGAAAACGAATGATTGCACGCTGTTCAAGTAAGGAAAACATCGCCATTTTAAGTATTTAAAACAGTTCTCATTCTGCCATACGGTGCTGCCATCTCTGGGACGTATTGACAATGAACGCGGCCTCATTTTAAAACAATGCGCATGTTTCTGTCTCTTTTCAGTCCGGAGAAAAAAAATCGGAGGCCTTAGAACTTGAATGCACCTCGTAGTGTATGTCTGCTTATAAATTATTTATTCATTTACGCATATTTGCACATCTTTTGATCTCATATTTGAAACTGAAGTTCATCATCTCATATATATGGAGCGAAGATGGGCCTGTGACGAAAATGACAACAATGGTCTATGATTTCTCATTGTTTTGAGTGTAAAACCTGCTTGTGAATCAAGAGATGTGTGAGTGTGGGTGAATGAATCAATAATGTATGAGAATAAATAGATATATATGTGATATACAGGAGTTTGAGTTTGTCTGGGAATCATGTTTGGATAGACTGTGACCACTCACAGTAAGCGGGAAATCTGGGTGCGAGTTCCAGTTTGGCACAGCTTTTCATCTGTTGCTTTAGGTAGTACACTATACCTATTACAGTGAAGCTGAATTTCAGAAATGGTCTATGTTTTGTGTGAAATGTCATACCAGATTAAGACTACTTGCCCGATCAGTGCTCAAACCTGAGACCTTTGCCTTTTGCGGCCATCTTTGCCACCACTTGACCTGTCTGAGCATGACTCGAGACCCACGCTCGGAGCTTTACTTCTGCCAGTACATCCACTACATGCCGTACTTCCAAGATTCAAATGTCAGCCTGGCACACAGTTTTCATCTGCTGGAAGGTTCAAATCAGTGCACACTCAGCTATAGTTCAATAATTCATTGTAGTGCTTTCTGGTTGCTCCATTCACAAATACTTCTTCACAGTTTCACAGTAGTTTCTAAATCTCTCATGATGTATCTTCTCATCCTCTTCCAGCATAGCCTAGAGCTTAACCCCATCCTTTCGCCAGTTATCATTTTTTTCTTGTATTTGGCTTTTCCTTTTGTCTATGACTTCACATAATCTCACCTCTCGTGTTGGCACTTTAGGGATTTTACACCTGCATCTTGCTGCACATAGTAGAAATTTGAAGGTACACCTACATAAACAAACCTTGGCATTATGTTTGAATTGTAGCCTGCTCTATATTGAAAAATTTGTAGATTGCATTTGGTGTATGTCAGTATTCTGCATCTACTGTAAGAAGTTACAGTACTGTAGTGTATTTGTGTTTTGATAAGGCCTGGTGAATTGTGAATGGGATATTGCTTTATTTTGAATGCATATGGTTGATCAGCATTGCTGCAGCACAAAGGAAAGCAAGTTCTTTAAAGTTTTATTCTTTTATGTAGATTTTACAATTTGTCATTGACTTCTTCAGTATGGGATGAAGGCTCTACAGGTATTGGTCTTTCAACTTTTATGGGTACAGAGTATTACATTACAGTGACTGTAATATGATTCTCACACGAGATGGAAGAGGGAATTGGGGACATGCAGAATAGGCTTTGATTTAGTGATGTGTGTTTTCCTTGTGATCAAGAAACTACCTTTTTAAGACTTTTGGTTATGTATCAAACACTACCACGATTTTTGACAAGTTAGCACAGCATGCAGTATTTTTGTTACATGTAAAATATGCCACTAGGACTCTTGAGTCCCAACAATATGAAAATAAATATAATTTTAAAATTTTTTTCAAAATTAACCTTTATTACCATAGTTAACAGTGAGTACAAGGGTATGCTGAAAATGTCTCCAAATTTTTGGTGTGACAACTAGTAAAGCTTTTTAAGTAAAATAAACATTATTAACATTCTACATCTTTGTTCAGTATGTCTACATATTTATTTCTTGATATAGTCACCCTAGCAACGGACATATTTCTCCCAATGAGTGACCAGTTTGTTGCACTATCACTGTAGAATGTCTTGACTTTCTTGACAGAGTCACAATATCATGACTGCTTGCAACTGCTTTATCGCTATCAAAGTGAAGTCCTCAAACATGTTCTTTAATTTTTGGAAACAGATGAAAATTGGATGGGTCCAAGTCTTGATTGTAAGGACGACGATCGATCACAGCGAACCCGAGGCGTCGGATTGTAGCAAATATTGCAGTGCCCATGTGTAGTCTGTTCTCATGCGAAGGGTGTTTGCTCCACGTGTGGATGAACTCTTCAGATTTAGTTACATTACACATCACCATGTTACATGCTACAAATCAGAGCACTCTAGTGGCAGAGGTCTGTGAATATGTAGAGAAGAACAATAAAAATGTAGAATGTTAATAACAATTGTTTTATTTAAAAAGTTTTAAGAGTTTTCACATTAAAAAATTCAGTGACATTACTTTTCAGCACATCCTTGTACAAGAGGAAACTGGTAAAAGTTGGAAACTGGTAAATGTTGTTTTAAGCAGGTGGTTTCACTTTGGAACCACTAGGACATGCAGTTTTCAACCAACCATCGTCTCTAGTGTTATATTTGAAAGCAAATTCACTCTTTTCCTAGACACATTCCCACATCTTAAAACTGCTGTGAACTCATAATGCCTAAAACAAATTATAATTCTAAATAACAAGCAAAAAGAGGCCTAAAATTTTATAAATTTTATATCAAAGCTACATATTGCACAGTGCTTTCATTTTGAAACCACTCACAAAAGCAGTGGTATAAACACAAATTTACATTACAATAACTTTAGATGTACTGGCTTCCACTGTCAATGATCTTCTCAACATGGCTACAATATGTACTGCATAAAAAAGATGCACATCACAGTCTGTGTGCGGACTGTTGCTTTGAATGCTAAAGTGACTACTACATTGAAATACAGTTGTAGAAGTACCTCATTGTCTGTGTCTTGCAACAGTATTGGTGATTTCATGCTAAAAGCTCTGATACTTAAAAAAATTAATAAAATGTTTGTTTCTGGCAGAAGCCACTGATGATACTTAAGAGGGCTGAAGAATGTATTTACAAATGTTAGAAGTCCTTGGTTTTATTAATAGTTAGTTGTTTTTCAAATCCACGCAACTAGTGAATCACATTTCAGTGCAATCCCTCGTCAGTCCATGTGCAGTCAGTTAGAGATCTCTGGTGGAGAACTGACTTTTGATCTCATTGTTGCTGGGAAGAAACACGTTCCAACTCCAGAAACAGCATTTACTCACCAAAAGCAGGCAAATATGAGTGCACATTTAGAAGAGATAACGTTAGAAACAAAATCTATGGTCTTTGAGAGTCAAATAGAAATAGTGCATGTAGATGACAATGATGATCATCTTGGTGGTGGTGGTGGTGCTGGAGAATATGATGATAATGATAATAGTGCTCAAGATGACATTGGGGAGGGCACGAGATTGAGTGATGATGCTGGATCTGGGGAGAAATTTCATACTGTAGCAATGAACAGTCTGCAGCCACCTTGCAACAGTGATTGCCTTAATAGCATGACACTGACATTACCTCCCTCTGTAGCATGTAACAACTTATTTGTCACAACCGTGGGAAAACTGGACAATATCATAGAATGGTAAAAAGAGACTTGAAACACTGTTGCAACAGACATTTTGTTAGGAGCGATGTTTTAAAGGAACATATAGCTACTTGGTATGGGAGATGCAAGAAAAGTATTGCACCCTTTCTCGGGACTGGGTGATGACAGAAAAAAAAGGATGAGTAACATTAAGTGAATTTCTGGTCATTAGTGAGGGCTTTTTTGTGTGAGTTTTAGTAAATGACCAGCAGTGTTTGTGCTTAAATCACTTAAAGTGATGAAATCAAGCAGTGTGTGTGTGTGTGTGTGTGTGTGTGTGTGTGTGTGTGTGTAATATACAGAATGTACATAAAGTTCGGGAACACTTTCAGTTATTTATTGCACAGGAACTAAACATTGTACAGATATCATGCATATGTCATTTTGAAGAGAAACCCTGAAAGTTTTTTTCATGTATACCGCACAGCATAGTTTGGTAATTTGCTGATAGTCAGTGCTAGTCGCAAACATAGTGAGTTCAGGTGCAGAGCGAGCTTCCTGTGTGTTGGAGTTCAACAAAAACAAGTGTGCTGCAGCTGTTCAATGGATGTTTAGAAGCCACCAACAAGGAAGACCATTTACCTCTCGCACAACAAATTCGTTACAACGGGTTGCTTGTTCCCGGCAAAGACAAGCGGATGTCCCAGTGTGAGTGAAGCCGAGAGCACTGTCACTGGATATTCCTACTTGCACATGTTGCAGCAATGGCTGATGCCTCAAATGCAATCGGACTCTCCGTTCATCTTTCAGCAGGATGGGTCTCCACCCCATTATCATCGTGAAGTTCGTGGGTACCTGAACACGGAGCTGCCACATCGATGGATCGGCTGTGCTACAGAAAGGGACGCCTGTTTCATGAAATAGCCTCCCTGCTAGCCAGATCTCACTCCGTGTGCTTTTTTTTCTGTGCGGACACACTAAAGATCTGGCGTATTTACTGCCTGTACCACGTGATGTAGCAGAGCTCCGGGAGAGAATGCGGGAAGTGACTGCCACTGTCGACGATGCCGTGCTGGGACAGGTATGGCAAGAACTTGATTACCATATTGACATCTGCCTGGTCACTCGTGGTTGGCATATCAAATGTTTGTAAAAAAGACTTTCAGAGTTTCTCTTCAAAATGCAATATGTATGACATCTGTACAAAGTTTAGTTCTTGTGCAATAAATAATTGAAAGTGTTCCCGGACTTTATGTACATCCTGTATGTATTTTTGAACTTATTGAGAGATATTGTGACAGTTGTAAGTGTATTTTAAAATAATAAAGATACTTTATAAACTAGTGGCACTTGCAAATCCACATGGACATAGTCTTAATTGAGAAAGTTGTTGCTCTTTATCTAATGATACACTTAAGTAGTGATATTGTGTTTTCATTAATTATTCTCGCTTTTGTAATTATTGGCAGAAGCATGAGAACTGAATTGTTCTCAGCGGTAACCGTTGATAATTTCTTAGTCTGTAGGATTTGTTACTGTAACAATTTTAAACTCCAGAGAGCCAGATGTCAACAGAAAAACGTGGAGTTCAGTTACACTCATTGGATGCATTTTATCTGGGTTACTATTTAATTCACTCATTTCATTATACAGTGGAACTTCAATTTTAGATTCTCCAATTTTACATTTTTCTTGACACTATACCATAATTTCTTAGCACCTGTGGGACCCCATAAGACCAATGCTAAAAATTCCCTGATGTCATATTTTTTCCTAGTAAGTTTTATCTTGATTCTAAGTTCTTACTCGACATCTTGCTTGACTTCATCCCATTTTCTTCCTATTGACATTTGATGTGGCTGAACATGTTATAAATGACTCACAGTACAGATGGTTCGCATCGAGTGGTGGTGGCGGCAGAATTAAGGGAATATTTTAGGCTGTTGTGGAGAGGGGAGATGTGAGAAAGGAAATGGTGACATAATCCACAATCAGTGTTGCCAACACAACTTGCAACATTTATCTTCAGCGTGCAATTATGATAAAACTACTGCTAGATTGCAGCGTTAATAGAAAAACAAGACAGTCAATGCAAAGTGCTCCACACTTAGCCAATACTTGATGAAGGGCCCACCCACCACTTTTTCTTGTGCTTCTTATCACTCAGTCCCATCTTTTTGCATGTATTTCCAAGGTACTGTCTTCAGCAACAATATCAATTCTCAACCTTTTAAATTCAAACACTGAGTCTCAAAGAATATGCTTGGTCATAATGGAGCAAACATTACCCATTTCCGGCTAGTAAACTCGTATTGTATTGACTGGCAACGAGTTAAGTCATCCAATAGCCAGCACAGCCAACACACCACACTAACACACACAAAATGAGTTCACCTACTGGATATGTGGAGAAGGGGAGTGGCCCTTCAGTGACTGCAGTCCAGGTAAGGGTGAAAGCATTTTGTGAAGTGCTGCAAATATACTTTTTGTGCAGATGATGCGCTGTGACAGAGATGTCACACAGGAATAGAACAAGGGTTTTGCGATAGCACATTTTAAAGAATTTAATGTTCAAATCTGACATGATACAGTTGCAACAAGTGCATATACTACTTGTGTATATACTTAGCACCACACATACTGTAGATCGTAAAGATTGGCAGTAGTGACACAGTGAAGTGAAACTGTGTCACCTGAGCTTTCTTTCACATTTACATTTTACGCATGTGCAGAAATTCAGTGAGTCAACTTCAAATAAGCTTGTAACGTCAATTAGGAAAATAAACTCATTTCTTCCTGTCTCTCTTGCTCTCATTAAGACTAAAATAAATTTTAACAGTGCTCAGCATATGACGTGCAGTTCATAAGAAAAGCATTCAACAATAGCAGCAATGGTGACTAAAAGTATGTCATAAAGCAGATTTCCACATTTATGCTTATTGTTTAACGACTTAGCTGCCATGATGTTTTTGGTTTAATTCAACATAGTCATCAGATTTTGGTTTTTTCTGTGTGAGCACCAAGGATGATCTCTCAAAAACATGTGTTTTGAACATATAATTTGTGGTCGAAGCATGTTGGAAAACAGCTCGATTAACTTATACCCAGATACCCATTTCAATTTTTTGATGAGTTTTTACTTGCTGTTAACACATCTGTGATTTTTTAAGAACTAATGAAATTCATTACCACAAATTATTGTATAAGCATTGTACATTTAATTTCCTTCACCTAGACACATTTTATACAAAGTATTGGAGAGGATTGTGATTTTTAATCACATATGCCAATTAAATATGTTATACTCATATTTTGCAGATTTTAACATTTTCCTCAGTTCTGCATTTTCCTCAATTTTTCGTTTTTAAATTCCAGACTTCACGAAAATATAAAATAGGGGTTTTATTGTATATGTATTCCAGCAAATATTCTCATAGTTTTCGTAGTATTTCTTTTCATATAACATGTCTATGCTTCTCATTTTGTCATGCATTCACATCCACACAAGTTCGCAGCTCATAGTCTTGTGGTCGCGTTCTCGTTCTTGTTTCCGAAGCACAGGGTCCCGGGTTCGATTCTGGACGGGGTCAGGGATTTTCACCTGCTTCGAGATGACTGGATGTTTGTGTTGTCCTCATCATTTCATCATCATTCATGAAAGTGACAAGTTTGGACTGAGCAAAGGTTGGGAATTTGTACGGGCAATGATAACCGAGCAGTTGAGTGCCCCACAAACCAATCATCATCATCACATCCACACAAAATAGGCAATTATTTATTACTACAGGAATTTATGCAGAAACAAATTACGAGTTTGTTGATTGAGTGCTAACTAAAAATACTGAATGATAAGTTGTATTAAATGACAATTTTTTTAAAAAATTGTCAAACTTAATTTCCATAACAGCCCTGAGTATACATAAAATCACCACAAAAATAAAATGTATGAGCTACATTAAGAAAAATAGCTCCGCACCGTAACCCTGGATTCGGTGTGGGCAGCGGTGGGATAGGTGGACTGCTGTGGCCTGTTGTTCAGTTGTGAACCACTGAGGGCTACAGCGGGATGAAGTCTCTCCATTGTTTTCTAGGTTCCCGGTTTAATACACAATACAAGCAAGGTAGTGCGGTTGTTAGCACATTACACTCGCATTCAGGAGGACAACGGTTAAAACCCGCGTCCAGCCATCAAGGTTTAGGTTTTCCATAATTTCCTCAAATTGCTCAAGGCCTATGCCAAGATTTCCTTTCCTTTCCTTTCCTTTCCTTGAAACAATCTGAGCTTGTGCTCCATCTCTAATGACCTCGATGTTGAGAGGATGTTAAACCCATTTTTCCTTCCTGCTTTCAGATGCCAATTCAATATGGAGTGCACAACATTCATGCCTCAAGAAAACATTTGTGCTATGTGCTTCTTTCATTGAACAAGTAATATGAAAGTGAAGATATTCAGTTATTCAGTGTTGTTCTCTGAAATTTATTTGTAATTCCCACAAACCAATATGCTATAAGAAACCGGGCCAGGTTGCTAGTTGTACATAAATAGGTGGAAAATGCATTATTGTTTATGTATTGGGGATCAGTTGCTGGAAACAGTAACAACTATTAAATATATTGGAAGTATACAATAGGAATAATTTCATGTGGAAATGCCCAATAAAATTAATTTATGAAAGGCATCTCTCTTTCTTTGTTCTGTAATATTTGTTTCTGGAAAGTTAATTCAGTAGCTCTGAAAAATGTTAATGCAGAAATTTGTAACTTAATACCAACTTATTGACTGAAAATTACTGTATTTGTGTCATTTAATTCTCTGGTTGCCCCTGTTGAGACCTTTATAGTTTCCAATGTATTTGTTTCTGTTGAGTCATTTCTGCATAGCTTAGTTCCTCATGCATTCAGTCTCATCTAATGTGAGCCTGAAAACACTCTCTTGCTACAGAAATACAAGAAGGTAACTCTTTTTGTTATGGGTATGATGATAACGTTGTAACTGAAAATACTGAATGAGAAACGATTTTATGTTGGAAAATGTTGCTTACCAGTACTCGTACATTAGCTTACTGATGTTCCTGAGGGCACCCATATTGGCAACAAGTAAAGATAGTTAACAGTAAAAAAAAATCTTTCAAATCATATTTCATTGTGTTTTACTGCTCAACTAGGCAGTCTATAATTACTGTGGGAAGAATATGTTGATAATATCCAACACTTAATGTAAAACGTGGGTATTCCTTATTTGCTGTTGCTGGTTGCTGCATTTTTTTATGAATAGGAAACTATTTTTTGAGGCTAAGTAGAAACTACCACTATAATTTTGGCAAGATAGCAAATCGTAGTGTATCGCACTGTGTTTCTGTTGCATGTCAAATTATTCTTTAAAAAATATATTCTCAAAGAAGACATTCGTTTTCTAGAGTTTGTCTTTTATTATTTTGTTTATTCATTCATTCATTCATCAAGGATGACCTCACAATGATACAGGATTTGTCAAGGTAATACAATGCCAAACAGTGAGCCAATATATAACAAACAGCATCCAAAACATGCTTTAAGAGGATGGGACAAGTAGCCTGTGGGGATAGAACAGGTGGTCGGCTGTGGTCTTGATTAAGGAACCACCCGGCATTTACCCTAGACATCCCGAAAAGTACAGGAAACCCAAATGAGAATGGCCAGACTGAGCAGCTCCATCCTCCCGAATAGGAGGTCAGTGTCCTAACAGCTGCACTGACTCATTTGGTACTTGTCTAATCAATAATGTTTCTTCATTTACACACAAATTGTTTCATGTAACATGCAGTATAAAACATAGTTTTCTTCCTCAGTGCCCAAACATTGAGGTCACCTACTGATGACTCCTGGGCTGTTTACAGTCAGTTGCTAAGTAAAACATAGTTACACTCTCCACTGCCGCTCTCGCTAAGGGCATCCACTGATGGCTCGTGGACTGAGAAGGTACTGCTGTTCCCCTTGCCTCACTTCTGGACACTATATTCAACTATGTGCTACTGTCCACCTGAAAAACTGAGCTAACCAACATTATATCATGCATTATATGTCTTGACACGTGATCATTGTGAAAGCAGTAAACCATAATCAAGTATTGAGGGGCCTTTTTCCTTATGTTTAAATATCCTTGTGTACAAAATTTCAGTCAAAGCAAGTAATGTTTTTGATAGGAGCTCTTTTTATTTCCATCTCCTTTTTTAGTTCTTACAATATTTGGTCTTAAAATGAAATGTAGATGCAGTAATAAGCACCAGTGTTTCCCCCAATTTCACATTCGTAACACTATTGAACATACAAATATGAACTGCTTGAAGAAAATAATTTACTTCCTTGTCGCTGTTAACATTTTTATATGTTCACACATCTACCCCTCTCAGTAATGTCTGTGAATTTCACCACACGTCCTGATCTTGTAACTTTCTGGGCACTTTGGAACACATTCTTTGGTGGTCATCTGACAATTGATTCGATGATTTTGGATGCTCGTGTCTTCAGTTGATCAGTAGAAAAAAAGCTGATTATTTTCATCTTTAATCTTAACAGTGATGAACTTCAGTAAAGATTGAACCACTTCATAAGGACAGTCGCGTGGTTATGTGAGTCCAGTCTGCACCTTATAAATTTTAACAAACACGAATTTGTACTTTTAAAGTCCTTGTGGATGAGAGGAGTTTCATTGGTATTGTGGAGCTACTTTGTTGGTTTCACATGATTCAACCTTTCCTTCAGTTCAGTGATGGAAGTTGGAAGGTCAGCACCTATTTTAGTATGAAGTTCATGGAAGAAGTCTCCAGGTAACTATCATACAACATTTTTATTTTACAGTTGCTTTCATTCCAGAAGGAGCAATGGAAGCCACATAAAGTGGGTAATATATTACTCCATTTAGTTGTAGCTTATGTTCGTTTCACACTCTTCAGTGTATGTGGAAACCTTTCAGTTTTTCCATTACCTTGTATGCTCAAGCTCAGAACATGTTAGATGGAAGCTCTGTTCATTGATCTGTAGTGACCTGATGTGGGGTTTCAATTCTGATAATACAGGAATAAAAAAAATAATAAATTAAAAAAAGAGGTGTTGCAAGTGTCTGCTTCAGTGGTGCAAAGGGTACTGTTTTGTTCAGCTGTTGAATCTATTGGTACTAGTTAAACAGTAAGGAAATTCATCAGAGGTTGATTGAAGACACACTAGCTTAATATGTATCACCTGAAAATCTTAATAGACAACTGGGAATTCTCCAGGAAGTGATATAGTTTACCTTGCTCTTAGAGCAGGCTGCACATACCTTAGTCCATTGTTAAACATCCATTTTCCAGTGTGGCCAATATTTGGTGATACAAGCTTTCCTGGAGATCTCACTTTTGGTGAGCCATGTTGTGATGATACTTGAAAACTGTGATGCTAAATTATTTGGTGATATATGTTTGGATGATTTCAGTTGACATTGTGAGGGTGCTTACCTGTGTCGTACATTTAGCCCTCAGGGGATTATGACCAAAGTCTTGTAGAATAACTGTCACTTGATTTCCAGGAATTGTGAAAATGATGTACACTACACAGATTTCCAGGTGACATGGCCTTTTATTACCACCAAAAACAGACAGCACGATGACCAGTTTCATTTCAACATAAAATTATGTAAGTAAACACATTTACTCGCCTATGACAGAGTATCACAGTGGCAGGTACAATCACAGTTTGAAGGCACAGTGCTTTTTAGATGCAGTATTTGCAGAACACAGCAGATTAAATCATATAAACAGTGCATGTGCCCAATTTTCAGCATGATTCACTATGAAGTACATAGCATGATACCAGTCTGAAGTAAACCACAATCACTGGTTTAAAAGATGTAACACAATTAATGCTTGATTAAAATACATTGGATAATTCACCCACCCTTATTGGTTTTATATACAACATACAATGGTTTTCATAGAAATTTTAAAATATGAATGTAACGAATACTGAATAGTTGTAAGAGTACCACCACCTTATCACGACACTGTAGAGATAGAATGCAAATACCAAAATTGACTTTAAACACTACTCAGGCTACCCGCAGTTTCCCAAAATCTCCCATAGGTGTTGCATGACTTCTAGTAGATCTCAGAATCTACTGACATAGGTGTTGCTCATTTACTTGCTTGACTGTGATTCACTGTTTTGGGGTAGTGTTGGCCTTATAAAGACTTGTGTAGGAACATATTGGGATTTTAGTAAAAACATATATTTGATGTAAATAAATTATACACAACTGCAACCAGTCACTTTTTTCATTAGTAATGCTTTATTACATTAACCGGTTTTCGAACCCTTTCAGGTTCATCTTCAGATGATTTCGGGAGAATCCGGGAAGCTACATCATTATTGGTAGTAGCATAATGCTGGGTGCTGGTTTGCGACAGTATAGGCGGCTTTTTTCGTATCTGTCTGCATCCATTTTGAAGTCCAGAACACTTTCACACAAGCTATATTAGTTCACACTTTAACAGTGACACTTCACCAGCATCCAGCATGCGCTTTACAACTGTTGCTGTACAACTTTACAACTGTTGCAACAGTTGTAAAGCGCATGCTGGATGCTGGTGAAGTGTCACTGTTAAAGTGTGAACTAATATAGCTTGTGTGAAAGTGTTCTGGACTTCAAAATGGATGCAGACAGATACGAAAAAAGCCGCCTATACTGTCGCAAACCAGCACCCAGCATTATGCTACTACCAATAATGATGTAGCTTCCCGGATTCTCCCGAAATCATCTGAAGATGAACCTGAAAGGGTTCGAAAACCGGTTAATGTAATAAAGCATTACTAATGAAAAAAGTGACTGGTTGCAGTTGTGTATAATTTATTTACATTAATATACAGTCACGGTTCTAAAATATCCGTAATGGATAAGCATAATATATTTGATGAATGGGTAGGTTAGATTTTGCTATTCAAGATGGACTGTAATAACAGTATGTTAATTTTGTTTATGAAACATTTGGTGTCTAGGAAATTAGAAAAGTGTGTGAAACCATTTTATGCATCTGCGTTGAGAATACCCCATTTACAAGTACAAGCACCATATTGTAAAGTGGGCAAAAATTGCAAAAATCTTTATTAATGGCATAATCAGTTAGTGAAATATGTCATCTTGTGCACAAAATACAGGTCAACAAGTGTATAATGGCAAAGGTCAGAATCTGACAAGCACAGAGAGAAAATCTGCACTGTAAAATGTAGCTGGTCACAACTTTCAGGTTAATTATTTGATAAGGTAATTAGTTTCACAGATATTGAAACACATTACTGAAAATTTTGAATGCCAATGCATCAGTTGGGTCACTTAAGTCAATAAATACGTACCAGCTCTCATAAAATTTGTGAGGTTGCACTGTAGTAAAAAGTTCAGTTAGTCATCTCATTTGATTAACAGATTTTCCAGTAAAACTGGATGCTTTAGAACAAAATCCATTCATCAGCTGCAAATATTTTTATTTTGCTTTACCGGTTTTGACAAATTAATTTGTCATCTTCAGAAGCGTACAAAATTAAGGATTTTATAAATCCTTTGACCTTTGCTATACATTTATCTAAAGTAGAATAACTATTACAGATATATACTTAGTATTGATTTCTTCACAGAAGCATAATATTCCTAATTTTGTAGGCTTCTGAAGATGACAAATTAATTTGTCGAAACCAGTAAAGCGAAATAAAAATCTGTAATATGTACTGCAGTTACTGAAGATTACAGCTATGAATAAAATAATACAACTAGATGTATCATAGCAATTAGCATGTTGAAAATAGTATCTTGAATAATGAATATAAGTAGGGGAAATACTTTGTTAAAGTTTTAACACTTTATGAGAAGGAAATTTGCTACTCACCATATAGCGGTGATACGGAGTCTCTGATAGGCACAACAAAAAGACTACAATAATAGCTTTTGACCATTAAGGCCTTCGTTAACAATAGACAGACATTCACACAGGCACACACACTCACGCAAATGAAACTCACAAATATGACTGGAGTCTTAGGCAACTAAAACCACACTGCCAGTTGCCTGAGACTACAGTCGTATGTGTGAGTTTCGTTTGTGTGGGTGTGTGTGCATGTGTGTTTGTGTGTCTGTTGTTGATGAAGGCCTTAATGGCCAAAAGCTATAGTTGTGAATCTTTTTGTTGTGCCTATCTGCGACTCAGCATCTCCACTATATGGTGAGTAGCAACTTCACTTCTCATAATATTGTTACATTCCATCCTGGATTTTCCTTTGTTAAAGTTTTGAAATATTTGAGTGTGACCTCATGTATACTATTTAAAAAATATATGAAAATTGAAAAATGAGTAAAAAAATAATTGTTAGTAGAGGTACAATCACAACCAATGGAAGAGTCAAGCTTGCTTTCTTTCATCACACCATCCTCCTCCCCCAATCAAGTTATGAAGGTACATAATGAGAAATACTGACTGAATAATTCATTCATATTCATTCATTTATTAACTATTTCTCCATAATCATAATAATTAGTGACAGTTCATGTATCTGACACCCAAAACATTACAAACACACATGCTATATGGCAATTCTGTAGTTTTGGTTGAAAAATTTGTACAATTGTATGTGAAGTATTAATAAGAAAATAAAGCCCAAAAGCTACATTTTTTTGGTTTGGGTATACCTAAATGTGAAAACTAGAGAGGAATAATCCTTATGAGTCATACAGCCAAGATTTTAGAAAGAATTTTACTAAATCAAATAAGTGAAAAGATAAAAAAGGAGCTGAGTGAAGAACAGCATGGGTTTAGGAAAGGAAGAAGCACGATCGACCTGATATTTTCTGTCCGTCGACTGATGGAAAAAAGTTGGGAGTATAGCAAAAGGTTTTTATACACATAGAAAAGGCATATGACTCAGGTAACAGGGAAAGACTCTGGGAAGAAATGAAGAAGAGAGAGATATAAGATGGATACATTAATGTAATAAAGACAATGTACAGAGGACACGATTGTAGAATTAGAATACCATTGGGGTACTATGAATACTTCGAAATAAGACAAGGACTTAAGCAAGGAAGCACTCTATCTCATGCACTTTTTAATGTTGTGTTGGAGGGAATGAATAGGGCAGTTAAAGATATAGTAAAAGAAAAAGACAAAAGATGATTTTTGCTGATGATATGGTAATATGGGGTGATAAAGAGGTAGATGTACAGTTACAACTTGACGCGTGAAAGGAAATAATGAAAAGGTATGGATTAAAAATAAATAAAGATAAGAGTGAAGTAATGGTATTCGGAAGAGAGAAAGGGATCAACAGAAATATTACCTTGAATGGAGAACCCCTCAAAGTGGTAGAAAGTTTCACTTATTTAGGGAGTGAAATATCTAGGGATGGAAGAATAACCAACGAAATTAATAGGAGGTTACAGAAGGGAGGCAAATTCTACTAAACAATAAAACACCTGATTTGGAATGAGGAAGTTTCAGAAAAAGCAAAACTCCTTATGTATAAGAATTATTGCTTCCCTATTGTCACCTATGGTGGAGGAACATGGACAATGACAGGGAGGGACTAGAGCAGACTGCAAGCAGGGGAAATGAAATTTCTCAGAGCAGTTAAGGGAAAAACAAGAATGTACAGTGTAAGGAATGTAGAGATTAGAAAGGCCCTCAAACAAGAAAGTATGAGAGAGGAAATTGAAAGAAAGAGATTAAGATGGTATGGGCATGTTAAGAGGATGCACGGGCAGAGACTCCCCAAAATTACGGAAGAATTAAAGATGGATGGGAAAAGACCTAAAGGGCGCCCAAGAACATGGTGGAAAATGGGAGTGAGAATATCTGTGGAAAGGAGAGATGTGACCTGGCAGCAAGTGGAGGAAGGAAAGCGGTGGGAGGACCGAGCCAAATGGAGAGGACTTGTCAGCACCCAGACCTGACAGAAGCTGGAGTGGGATCCGGATATAGATAGATACTTAAATGTGAGCAACATACAGCTAAGATTTGATGAAACAAGCTTATCTAGGTCACTAAAAAGCAGGTGGTAGACTTTAGTATATTGGTAGAATACTGAGGAAATGCAATCTGTCTACAAAGGAGATTGCTTACAAATCACTAGTGTGACCAGTTCTAGAATATTCCTCAAGTGTGTGTTACATGTACCAGATAGGACTAACAGGGGATATTGAACATATACAAAGAAGTGCTGCACGAATTGTCAGAGATTTGTTTAATCCTTGGGAGAATGTCACAGAGATGCTGAAGGAACTGAACTGGAAGGCTTTTGAAGATAGACGTAAACTGTCACAAGAATGTCTATTGCCAAAGTTTCAAGAACCAGCTTTAAATGATGACTCTAGAAATGTACTACAATATTGTACGTATTGCTCACATAGGGATCGTCAGGATAAGATTGAAATAATTACTGTATGCATAGAGGCATTCAATCAATCATTCTTCCTGTGCTCTAGACATGACTGGGACAGGAAAAAACCCTAATTGCTGCAATGAGACATACCCTCTGCCATGCTACTCACAATGTTTTGCAGATTATAGATGTAGACTTAAAAAAAAAAAATAAAAAGGTAACGTAACTGACTCGAAAATCTAGATAATGCACATGTATTTGAATGTCTTCTAATATCTGTGGGATTCTTCAATACAAGTAGAAATTTGGGATATTTACATAAAGTACAAGGACCATATTTTATGAAAATATATAAGGCATCAAATAAATTAACCCTAATTAAATGTTATGGATGCAATGTTTTAGTGTTACAGACAATACACATCCATTTACATTACTGTGAATGACTGAAATTATGTACCTAACAGTGCCAAAATCATTGTGCAGTGATAAATTTATGAATGAATGAGGAGCAGTCAGATAACAGGAAACGAATTTATTTTAAAAGGTTTAATTTCACTTCAGCAAAAGTTAACTTTTCATGAGAATCTGTGATAGGCTCTTGTGAAGTATGTACCACTTGGCAAGGTTCACTAGTATGATCTTCTCCTGGCTGTACAGAATTATTCCCTACTCTCTTATGAAATAATTTTTTTCCCTCCACATTCACACTGACAAATTGTCCAACAAATTTATGCAAATGCCCTCACTCAGATTTTAGTTTGACAGTGATCCACTGACGAAAAGACAATGAAAAGTAAAAAATTGCAATTGATAGTGAAGGAATTTGAGTGTTTCTTCGTGATCACTCTGATCTGCAAAAGGTTTAAATGACTGTGCTATCTTCCTCGGCCAACACAGCTACCTGAACTGTAAATTTTCCTATAGTGCAGATACTGTGGACCTGAAGAATGAGTGGAAGAGGTCTGATATTGCCCCACTGCTGCTGTAAGTGGTCAGGATGGCTTTTTACCTCCTCTGCTGGAACTCCTGTTATATTAACTTTTATCAGTACAAAAATTGTGCAATCAGGAACGATAGCTCGTCTAGCTTTCACATGCTGTCACACTTGATTCTTTAACATACCTTCAACACCATCAGCAGCTCCCTTTTCCCTCGGATGTACAAAAGACACAAGACCACAGTATTCTTTACTGAAAGTTAAATTGGCTAATATGTACAGTTGTTTGAAATGTCGACTAGTGGCCCTAGGAAATATTTCCACCACTTTAAGATTAGGAAATTTGTTTTTTAGGTTCTTAAGTATTTTTGAATTAGAAACATGAACAGCTAGCTTATCATGCTGCAGTTAATCAGGTGCAGTAGCTTATGAAACTAGTTATTTGTTCCTTACTGCAGTGTGAACTCTTCACCACATCCCGATGAGCAGTAGTGAAGTTCTCCCTGGCAGCTGTATGGATTTGATAAAACAGTGGATGAAAAACTTTGGTAATTTGCTCTCCAATTTTGTAAATGCCATCTATAGAACATTCCTACACCACTTTAACTACTCTTTCTGTCTTATCATTTTTCCATTGATACCAGTTGATGATCCCATCTGAGCAAGGTGTCAATGAGTTGAGGAATTCTTCATACTTCTTTAAATTTCCACATTCCTTGGATGTGTCTAATGTATGAGGCTTTTTCCATGTGCCACGTATAATAGACTCAACAAGTTACCTACTTGTACTTGGAAAACTTTTGATACTCTTGACTGTGCTTTACAGTAGAAAACTGAAGTTACCATAATAAGTGCAGATGAAAACATTTGCCGGAATGTCAGAAGAAAGAAGTGCATATTGTGATATAAGAGCTGCAAAGAATGAGGAACCAATGTTCACGTCTAGATGTTCCCTTTTAAATAATTCATACACTTCAGAAATTATACAGATATTTCTTTTCTTGTTTCTACTTACAAAGAGCTGTTCTACTGGTGGTATGTGATATGTCATGACATTCATAGAAACTTTTTACCATATCCTTTGCTATTTCAGTGGATTTCCATGATTGCTTTGTACTTAATTTTCTATGATCTCACATTGAAGCATTTCATTAATTTTTATAAGAACTGTTTTTATTTTTGTAGGACTTCTGGGAATGATCTTTGAACCTAAGCAAGTGCTTGTCTAAAGCTTGTGGAGCATTGCGTGATTTACTTGGAGATACAGCAAGTGAACACACATTTTTATGTAAAACAGACACCTCCTTCAGTATTTTTTGCATTTTTTAACTCACCAGGAGACATTTTTGATCGAGCTTTCTTTTTCCTTAACCAACTTTATTCCTTAGCTGCAGCCTTTCTTTTTGCAACTGAGAAATTTTCTGTATGTTAATGCGCATGAGCCTTAACAGGAGCCATAATTCCTAAAATGGATTCTATGTAACCTTATTATATTAAAATTAAATTGAAAAAAATATGCTGTGGCAATTTTCTTATTTGAATTAAAGAGCAAACTGTTTTTTATAACACGTTGCTACAAAATAATAGTAAATTGTGAATAGAAACAAACAGTGACTCACTTTTTTTACAATAGCCTATAAAGACACTTCATCCACTTGATACAAAATTGCCTCCTAAACAAATGAACAGACTAGAACAAATGAGCAGGCTCCAGTGTGGGAAGGATTTCAGCATAACATTTCTCAACTTAAACATCCCAACTGTCTTTTTAGGAAAAGTTTTGGAATTCCTTGTTTGGAGAAAAAACAAGTCTTACGTATGAACACCATTTCCGGCCTCTGTGATGTGTTATAAAATATTTTTTCGCCAGCTTTTTCTCTCTGTTAGCTAATTATAATAGCATATGAATTTTTGAGTCATTAAATATGAAATTTTGTTTGGAGAAAACTTTTCTATTCCATTTGTAATGGTCGTAATAGTAAATGAACTTCCTAAACTATTTTATTCTTTTAATGATTTTTGATAACAGGTTTGGAATAACATCTAAATTAAAATATAATGAAAAAAAAAAATCGGCCTTGGTTGCAAAATAGAAGATGGCTTAAATCTATACAGCTCATCTTCAGACCATAAGGCATCGCTTAAAATTTATAACATTAATTTTTTTTTTTAGACTGAGATCATGAACTATTAAACACATTAACATAATGTAGAAAAGACAACATAAATTATGATAAAATGTAAAATATTTATACCCGTCAGTGATTTATAGAGGTGCTGAGCGGTGCCGAACTGTATGCCAGAAGGCCCATTCATCAACTGCTGAATAGAGTAAAAGCACTATGAGTTACAAAGGTGAAGCTTTGCTCATTGGTTGCAGAAGGCACCGTGACAAAAAATGTGATGGTAACATGTAATTATATTGAAAAATAACATTGATTAATCAGAAAGTTGAAAAATGTAATAAGTAAGATGAAATACATCATTATAACTGTCAAATACATTTTAACTAATGTAATAAATGAAAAGAACAACCAATAGGAAATGATTACGGTAACCATAACTGCCACTTGGAGCAATTCATTAAAATAATAGACCGTAAACAGTTCACCTTAGATTGTATGAAAGTAGAAGTCAGTGCAGAGATGCATCCAGCTGATGCCACCAGTTGCTATGGGGATGAGTGGCCTGGAGTTCACCTATGAAATGTAACTCCATGACGGCGGACACTACTTTGGCCTGTGTTGATGCTTTTGTCTTCGTGACTATTGACGGTGTCTTTGTGGGTGTGTCTTTGAATGGACATGTGCCCTGCCACGCAAATTCATGGACACGAGGCCACTTGCATCCTTGGTGACAGGCCATGTCATTTGGATGTAGCTTCCCATTGATTCCTAGTTTCATACATTCTTTAATGAAGCCTCTCTGATCTATTACTTTCATGTATTGCCCACAATTGGCAGTTCTATTCACTGTAACAATTTTCTATTGGTTGTCATTTTAATTCATTATATTATTTAAAACGTTTTTAATGTGTTTGATAATTAATATTATACTTATTTAAGTTTTTCAATTTTTTAATTTACTCATCATTAGTTCTATCTGTAATTGTATATATGACCATCAAATTTTCTTCTTATGGCTCTGAGCCTTCAGTAATTGTGCACTAGACGATGGGAGAGCTTCATCTTTATAATTGAAAGCACTTTTGTGCTATTCAGCATTTGAGTAAGATGCCTTCTGGATTACAGTTCTGCACTGCTCAGTGCCTTTGTAGATCATTGTTACATGTTTTCATAGTTTGTAATCTACCTCTAAGAAAATTAATGTTAAATTTTGAGAAATGTCATATGGCCTGAAGATAATCTCTATAGATTTGAAGCTGGTCACCACTAATAAATTATCTTGTATTTTGTGATCAAGAGTGATTTTTTCACATTTCATTCTTTTGTTTCTAAAAATGTGAAAAATGTTTCCAAATGTTATTTGAAATTGTTTGGATTTGTGTAAATGATGTATTGAAGAACAATGATATAACATAGAGATGTATTTTGTATCAAAGCATAATGCACAAACAGTCATGAATTCTTCTCCACTTTATTTGAATAAATGTTACGAGTTCTTTTACAGTTAAACTATACTCATTTCATCATTATGGTGTGAAGCATGGTACAGTTTTAGAAATTATACATTCTGGCTTATGATTTGATGTACAGGGTGACAAAATCTATTACATAACAAAATTTTCCATTTTAATTTCACTTTTCATAGTCACCGTCATAATATGGAAAATTACACAAATAAACAATTGAGATTCTTTTGTAACAGTTTTCACATTCTTTCTGAAAAAACTTGTATTTCATGTGACTCACTGTTTTGTTGGAAACACTCCACATATATACTCTGTAGTGGCTCTGTTTCCCAAGCATCTCTTCAGTTTCTTTGGTTTCACTCTTTCTCAGTGCTCAGATGCAAGCTGAAATACATAAAAATCGTGTATTAGTAAAGCAATACAACTTATTTCTAAACCAGGAACAAAATTATTTGAATATTGTTGCATACAAAAGTTTTTTTCTTTTCAACAAAACAATTGAGTAACTTATTTTAAGGGGATGGAAGCTGTTCTTTAAACCTATAGTCCATCTGAAATAAAAATAAAAATTACTGGATTAACCAAACTTACACTCTATTTTCATAAATTATGGGTTTATTATAATTTTTTCCTGTCAGAATGCCACATATTTGTTCATTTACTGACACTGGTTAATTAATAGTGTATCATTCTTAGTGCAGAATTACTTGAAATCATTAATAGCAAAGACATAAATAAGATTTTTAATAACACCCATAATTTTTTTTATATCAATGTATTGAAATAATATTTCATTCAGTTTCTTCTTTAAAACAACAAATGCTACCTTCATTCACATACATGTTGTATCATAACAAAATCATATTCACCTTCACATAGTTGGACTTTAATATCTGCTTATACTTTCATTATAAACCTTGTTAACTGAAGGAGTACATTTGCAAAACAAATTAATACAAAGACAATGCCCCTAATCATTGCTAAATCACACAATACCTCTCATATTTCTCATTGTTATTTCAAATGTTTTTTTACATTTTGTCACTTTGTTACTACATCATCACATAATCATTAACCATGAAAATTCCTGCTCTGTCCTCTTTTACAGAATGACTGTACAAAATTTCACTCTGTATTATGCAGCAGACAAGAGTTTGTTCATTACATTTCAGTTCACTAGGTTCAGGAGGTTGTGGAAATGAAGAATATGTTGTAGGGAGAGTTCCTCTGTGCACAGTGATGAAAAGCTGGCATCGGTTGGAAGGATTTGGTTGGCACAGGCTGTGTAGCAGTCATGGAAGTAAAGCACATCATGTCCGGCAGCACGATCAGCAACTGAGTGGTCCAGCTGTCTCTCGGCCACAGTTTGGCAGCAGTCATCGATATGGACAGACAGCTTGTTAGTTGCCATGCCCACGTAGAAAGCAACACAGTGCCTGCAGCATTGTTTCTGTATCACATGGAAGCTTCCACAGGTAGACCACACTTGATGGGGTAGGAGGTACCTGTGACAAGATTGGAGTAGATGGTGGCGGGAGGACATATGGGACAGGTCTTGCATTTAGGTCGATCCAAAGCTATGAGCCATGAAGCAAGGGATTGGTAGCAGGGGTTGAGTAGGCACAGACAAGGATATTGGGTAGGTTCAATGGAAATCCGAACACATCTGTGTGAAGATGGGGAGGATAGCGGAAAGGATATTCCTCATTGTCTCGCATTATTAGAGGCAGTTGAAACCTTGATGCAGGATGTGATTCAGTTGGTCTAGTGTTGGGTGATACTGAGTTAGGAGAGCAGTCTCCATGGTGGCTGGGTGTGTGGGCAGTGGTAAAGGACTGGAGAGACAAGGCACAAGAGATCTGTTTCTATACAAGGTCGAGTGAGTGATTTTGGTCTGTGAAGATGTTAGGGTAACCATTGGGATATTTGAAGAAGTACAGTTCGTCACTGCAGATACGACGACCACAGACGGTTTGGCTGTACGGAAAGGACTTCTCGGTGTGGAA
Source organism: Schistocerca nitens (assembly GCF_023898315.1). Classification (NCBI taxonomy): domain Eukaryota; kingdom Metazoa; phylum Arthropoda; class Insecta; order Orthoptera; family Acrididae; genus Schistocerca; species Schistocerca nitens. The sequence continues at coordinate 218,753,711 of NC_064623.1, read as the reverse complement.
TGGGTGAAGCTGTCAAAGTCGAGATATTGTTGGTGTTTGGTGGGTTTGATGTGGACTGAAGTGCTGATTTAGCCATTCTTGACTTGGAAGTCAACATTGAGGAAGGTGGCTTGTTCAGTTGAGGAGAACCAAGTAAAGCGAATGTGGGAGATGTTGAGGTTCTGGATGAATTTTCAGAGGGTGTCCCCATCCTCAGTTCAGATCACGAATACGTCATCAATGAATTTGAACCAGGTGACGATTGAGGTTCTGGTCGATTAGGAAGGATTCCTCTAGAAGGCCCACGAATAGGTTAGCCTGTGAGTGCCTGTTGCTTCACCCAGCAGAAGTAATTCTGGATGAGGATATAGCTGGTCATAGTGACAAGGTAGGAGATTGTACTGTTGGAATCAGTTGGGTGTGGGGTAACATAGTGTTCTGTAGCAACAAGGCCCTGGGCATTGGGGATATTAATGTAGAGGGAGGTAGCATAAACATTAACATGCAGGACGCTGAGTGGTAAACGAACAGGAACTGTGGAGTCTCGGTACAGGAAATGATTGGTGTCTTTTATAAGGAAGAGTAGTGTGTGCAGCTGATGTTGTTGGCCCACGAGAGCGGAGTGTCACTATTGGGGCACAATAATCAGCCACAGTGGGGCATCCTGGGTGGTTGGCTTTATGGACTTTTGAAAGCATGTAGAAGGTATGAGCGCAGGAAGCTGTACCGGAGTCTATTTCTCCCCTCACCCCTACACTCCCTGTTTTCCTACCTTCTACATGCTTCCTTCAGTCCATAAAACCAACCAGCCAGTTTGCCCTATTTTTGCCAGTTACCTTACCCCCAATTGGGGGTCTCTGCTCTCGTGGACTCGTACCTTCGGCCTATTACCCGTAACCTACTCTCCTATATTAAAGATATCAACCATTTCCTCTACTGACTCTCCCCAGTTCCTGTTCACCAAAATAGTGCTGATTTTGCATTGACCTTGTTCACTTCAACTCTGTGGAACTGAAGCATATTCCTTGGTAGTGTCCATGGTCCTTTATTTTTATATTGTGCTTTCTTAATCCCATCTGGACTATCTCTTGAAGGGCTTATTTCTTAGTTTAACTATTTTTTCTCTTGAAATTTTAACTAAACCGAGTACAATTTTTGATCGCAACTCTTTTTATTTCACAACTCATTTCTTAAAACTTCCTGGCAGTTTAAAACTGTGGGCCAGACCGAGACTCAAACTCGGGACCTTTGCCTTTCGCGGGCAAGTGCTCTACCGTCTGACTTACCCGAGGACAACTCACGCCCCGTCCTCACAACTTCGATTCTGCCAGTACCTCTTCTCCTACCTTCCAAACTTCACAGAAGTTGCCCGCGAAAGGCAAAGGTCCCGAGTTTGAGTCTCGGTCCGGCACACAGTTTTAATCTGCCAGGAAGTTTCATATCAGTGCACACTCCGCTGTAGAGTGAAAATTTCATTTTATAAACTCATTTCTTAGTTCTTACAGGTTTCCCTGAAATAAGGCATAGATGCGATAATAGACGGAGTGTGTCATATGATTTTGAAAACTTATGTATTCATAAAACAAATGAAGTTACAGTTATGAACTGTTTAAGAAAAGAGAAAAAAATGCTAATTTTTATACACACCCACCATTATCAGGAGATCATTCTACAATGGTATTAAATGTCTGACCTTAATACAACAATAAAATATTATTTACAGTTAGCTAATTCTCTCTCTCTCTCTCTCTCTCTCTCTCTCTCTCTCTCTCTCTCTCTACTTCTGCCTTGGAATTACATTACACATGATCCCCCATTTGGCGATCTGTAGATCTGAGTCAGTATCCCTCCATAATGAAAGGAGGTATTGAGTTCAGGAAGATTAAAGTAAATTAGTATCATACACAATGAATCGTAAGCTAATGACTTTCTGGTAACATGCTTTATACAACTGAAGTCTATTATATGCGGTCCAGTCACTTTAATGTGACCACCATCTATTTTCGACTTCAGCGTGCAATAACCACTCACAGATGGCAGTAGCAGCACTGGTAATTGTCATAATGCGGAAGTGGAATAATGTATGTGACATCCAAAAGGGCACGATCATTGGGTTTTCGGCCAAGGCTGGAAGCATTTCCAAAATGGCTAAGTTTGTTTGTGGTTAAAGTATGCCTGGCAAAATGACACTATCCAAAACCAGCACTGAGGCAACTGTGGTGCACTGCAGGCCATAGATAACAGGGGTGAATGACAGGGACGGAGGTGTGTATGGGCAAATAGACATAGTACTATTGAGCAACTGATTGCCCAGATGAATCAGTGGGTTACCATCAGTCTCTCATCAATGATCTTTCATTGAACATTGGTGCGCATGGGCCTCTGCAGCATGCAGCCATGCTGACTGCTGTTCATCGGCAATGAGGGCTGGATTTTCCTTGCCAATACTGCAACTGAGTGGTGACAGGTGGCGTTTTCAGGTCAATCACATTTTTGCTCCAACAGACAGATGGCCGTCGCTGTGTACAGTGTGAAACTCCTGAAAGCAAACAGCCTGGAACAATCATTGGAAGTGTGCAGGCTGGAGCATTACGGTCTGGGGGAATGTTTTCATGGGATTCCTGGTCTATCTCATCATTCTGGAAGTGAAGTGGATGAACGCAAGTATGCATCTATCCTTGGGGACCACGTCTGACCCTACATGCATATATTTAGCTTGGCAGTACGGAATCTACCAGCAGGACACTGCAAAATGTTACACATCCCCCCCAGTGTACATGCATGCTTTGAAGAGAAGGAGGATAACTTCACCATTCTTTCCTGGCCCTCAAACTCTCCAGATTTAAACCCACTTGAGAAACTGTAGGGCCATCTCAACTGAACCATTTGCACCACTTATCTTCGTCCGAGAATCCTGCAGCAGGCCATGGCACTGAAATTGGCATGGCTCGACGTCCCTGTTGGTACCTTCCAGAGCCATATTAACTCCCTTCCTGCATGTCTCATAGTGGTCCACATTGCAAAAGATGGTTATTCCAGCTTTTGACAGGTGGTCACATTAATTTGACTGGACAGTGAAGAATGACTGATGTATTTTATTGTATGAGTGTGTTACTTTTTTCCCCAAACTGTACCTTAAGTAAGATAAAGAACCCTTTACTATATAAAATATATTTATGAGGTATGTGTTAGCTGCCTTTTTGAATATTCTGATTTTAGTTGTCTCTTTAATTTCTTTTCTCAGTTCGTAGTTCAGCTTGTCTCCTAGGTTGCAAGTATTGTTTTGATTTATTAATTATCTTAGGCCATCTACTCTTTTTAATTCTTTACAGTACCTATATAACATGCTGGTGTATAACAGATCCTTCATCAGTTTAGTTTCACAGTCATAGAAAAGAATGATTTGTTGTGTCTTAGAGTGGGTACCCGTGTGATTTGCGCTGCATCTGCAAGCTTGCCAGTTGGCTAGAGCAAATTTGTGTGTGCTCCTAATTCATCATTTCATTTTCACATACATCTATATTCTCCAAACCACATTGGAGTGCATGGCAGAAGATTAAGTTGATGTAGTATATTTCTGCGAGGGAATAGTACTGGTCATATAAAATCATTTCACTGAAAAAGCTTTTGAGATAGCTCTTTAGCTCTTCCATTTTCAGTAATCAAACAATTGAAAATCCAGGATGAAATGTAACAATACCAGAGAAGGAAAGTTGCTACTTACCATACAGCGGAGATGCTGAGTCGCGATAGGCACAACAAAAAGATTCACACAATTATAGCTTTCGGCCATTAAGGCCTTTGTCAGCAGTACACGCACACACACTCTCTCTCTCTCTCTCTCTCTCTCTCTCTCTCTCTCTCTCATGCAAATGCAACTCATCTCAGAGAGATGAAACCACACCATTAAGGCCTTTATCAGTAGTAGACACACATACACATATGCACACACACACTCACGCAAACGCAACTTGCAAAAAGATACAGTCTCAGAGAGTTGAAACTACACTTGGTTTCATTTCTCTGAGACTGCAGACATGTGTGCAAGTTGTGTTTGCGCGCGCGCACTTTTGTGTGTGTGTGTGTGTGTGTGTGTGTGTGTGTGTGTGTGTGTGTGTCTACTGCTGACAAAGACCTTAATGGTGTGGTTTCATCACTCTCAGACTGGTGTGCAAGTTGCATTTGCATGAGTGTGTGTGTGTGTGTGTGTGTGTGTGTGTGTCTACTGCTGACAAAGACCTTAATGGCCGAAAGCTATAATTGTGTGAATCTTTTTGTTGTGCCTATCGTGACTCAGCATCTCCATGTTCAGTAATGTAATTAGGTAATAAATGGTAATTAATAGCTAGTAAACGGTGACAAATCCAATATGATATAACAGTGCAAGTTAAGACAGACAGCTGTACACCACATACGGGAGATGTTGAGCAACAGTCAGTCACATTTGTCTTGCCCCACCTCTACTCTGCTATCCTCACTCTCAACCTCTCCCTCCACCTGCTTTGTACTCCCTCTGCTATCCCAGCTGAGATTGCTACTCACCTCAGTGGAACTTCAGTGCCTGGTGATGACTGCAGCTGTAGTTTGTGAGTTGTGCATGTTTGAATGAGTGTGCATCTTCATCTGAGGAAGTGCTTTGTCAGATAACTTATTTGATAGCTGACTTTTAAATGTGTCTGTCTGCTGCTCAATGAGTAGTATTCTATACGAATTTTTATTGTTGCATAATAAATACCAGACTTCTCTTGTATGGGCCTTCTTCTCTCTTCTGTTTCAGTGAAAGTGTAATCTTAAAATTCAGGTAGGCACAGTGTTTTTACAACAGGCTACTATCATCAGGTGACTTCTAATAATTGATTGTCAGTTTTTTTAGTGGCCTTCTAGACTGCTTTAATTTTTTTATGACTGGTTTCAGTTCACATTAACCATAATAAGATATAGCAAATCATTATACACTCTACGACATGCAAAATTGCTATTATACTGTATCAAAAATCAAATGTACCAGAATGTGATTTTATCAGTTACAAGAGTAACTTATCCACCATTGCAGCAAAATTTATATGCTACGTAGTGTTCTGTGAGAAACCGTGTTATTCTTATGGCCCACAAGACAACTACTAGCTTGTAGCATCTGGTACATTTGTCACATGCGAATGAAAAGTGCATTTATGTGCACCAACTACAGTGTAGGAAAAGGCAGATTGCTACTTACCGTTAAGATGACATGCTAAGTTGCAGACAGGCACAATTAAAAAACACTTACCCACAAATTTTCAGCCACAGTCTTTGTCGGAAAAAGATAAACCACACCACTTATTCACACAGGACTGCATACCTCACACACATGACCACTAGCTCTGGCCACTTGGGCCAGACTGTGACTATCACACGGGATGGAAGCAGCAGTCTGTATAGGGAGGGGAAGGGGAAGGGATAGTAGTGTATGGGTGGGAGGAGAGAGGAGTGTTGTCTGGCGGCATAATGTGCAGGGACTAGAATTCCAACAGGCACAGCATCAGAAGGTTTTGGGGCGTAGAAGTCGGGAAAACAGAGTGAAAAAGGAGAGGAGTGGGGAAAGGTGAGCAGGTGCGTTGGCAGAGAATGGCAAACAAAGAAGGTGGGAATGAGAATGGGGAGGATATGATAGGGCTGACAGGGTGGAAACTGGTGGGTGGAGGGTGTGGGCACATTATGTTACCATAGGTTGAGGCCGGGATAATTATGGGAGCAGAGAATGTGTTATAAAGATAACTCGCAACTGCACAGTTCAGAAAAACTGGTGGTAGAGGGGAGGATCCAGGCGGCTTAATCAGTAAAGCAGCCGTAGAAATCAAGTGTGTTATGTTCAGCTGCATGTTGTGCATGTTGTGATCTTGGGCACAGTTTGACAGTGGTCACTCACCCTGGTGGACAGCCGGTTGGTAGTTATACCAATATAAAAAGCTGTACAGTGATTGCAGCAGATATGATACACGATGTGGCTGCTTTCACAGGTGGCGCAGTCCCTGATTGGGTAGGATAAACCCGTGACAGAACTGGAGCAGGAAGTGCCGGTCGGGTGGAATGGGTAGGTCTCGCACCTGCGTCTTCCACGGGGATACGATCCTCGAAGCAAGAGATCGGAATTGGGATTGGCATTGGGATGGACTAGGATGTGGTGGAGGTTGAGTGGGTGACGGAACACCATTTAAGAGGGATGGGAAGGATCTCAGCTGCACAGTGGGACTCGATGGCAAAGGATGTGGTTCAGTCGTTCCAGTCCGGGGTGGTACGGAGTGATGAGGTGGGCACTCCTTAGTGTCTGGTTCTCGAGGCTGGTGGTAGCATTAGTGACGTGAGGGGAAATGGTACGGGACACATGTTTGTGGACTAGGTCTGGGGGCTAGTGTCTGTCTGTGGAGGCCTCAGTGAGACCCTCAGCTGGGAGTCCCTGTCACTGCTGTGTGGAAGGGATGACAGTTGTGGAAATGTGGGTACTGTTAGTGGTTGGGGGGTTTAATATGGACAGAGGTGTAGGTGGAGTCATTGGAGGGAAGGAGGACAACATCAAGGAAGGTGGCACACTGGGTTGAGGCAGACCAGGTGAAGCAGTTCGGAGAGAAGGTGATGAGGTTGTGAAGGAATGAAGATAGGGTGTCTCGGCCCAGAGTCTAGAGCTTGGAGATGTCATCAGTGCACCTGAACCAGAAGAGCAGTTTGGCATTTTGGGAGGATAGGAAAGTCTCCTCTAGGTGACCCATATAAAGGGGGCAAAGGAGGGTGCCATCCGGATGCCCGCGGCTGTGTCGCAGATTTGTACACCATTTGCCATTCGAGCTACATATTTTTGTGACATTTTATAATGCTTTGCCCCAGGCAAACCACAACTTTTAATCAAGTATTTCCAAGAACAGTATTCTCAAGAAACAAAAAAAATTATTTTTAATTCAGTTTTGAAATGTATTTTTCATTCATATGTGGCAAATGCACCAGATGCCACCTGCTGGCAGTTGCCTTGTGGGCTATGTATATAAAATGGTTTCTACCAGACCAATATTCTGTCCTCACTACTCTTATAAGTAATACAGTCAGATTTATTTTTTAATTTGTGTAATAACTTCATTGCATATTGTTGTATTAGGTGCTATTTTACTTTTATCTACAGGTCTCTTATTTATACAGCTGAGGATGTATCATGTGTACCGAACCAATCGATTAAAAATATTAAAGCAGTCTAGATGGACAATAGAAAATCTGTTTACCGAGTGAGTGCAGATTTTCTGAGGACACATTGTCAGGTTTTGTGTTATTATATTGACTGATTACATGTACCTTGAGTGAAAGGTTTTTGTTTGTGTTGGGTGCAGTTATTGGGGACAAATTTTGTTGGGTCAGCAAAGGCAATTTACTGTGAGTTACAATTATTTTGTACTTTTATACATTTTTTATTAAGTGAAATAAATTTCATCTCGCATCAAGGCTGAGCATGCATTTGATTGAAGGCATGTAGAAGACTACACAAAATAAAGACACTACACGTACACTGAGCTTAACTTACACTAGAGGGGTTATGCTTTTAAGATAGTACACTAGATATACAGGGCTATTACAAATGATTGAAGCGATTTCATAAATTCACTGTAGCTCCATTCATTGACATATGGTCACGACACACTACAGATACGTAGAAAAACTCATAAAGTTTTGTTCGGCTGAAGCCGCACTTAAGGTTTCTGCCGCCAGAGCGCTCGAGAGCGCAGTGAGACAAAATGGCGACAGGAGTCGAGAAAGCGGATGTCGTGCTTGAAATGTACTCGCATCAGTCAGTCATAACAGTGCAACGACACTTCAGGACGAAGTTCAACAAAGATCCACCAACTGCTAACTCCATTCGGCGATGGTATGCGCAGTTTAAAGCTTCTGGATGCCTCTGTAAGGGGAAATCAACGGGTCGGCCTGCAGTGAACGAAGAAACGGTTGAACGCGTGCGGGCAAGTTTCACGCGTAGCCCGCGGAAGTCGACGAATAAAGCAAGCAGGGAGCTAAACGTACCACAGCCGACGGTTTGGAAAATCTTACGGAAAAGGCTAAAGCAGAAGCCTTACCGTTTACAATTGCTACAAGCCCTGACACCCGATGACAAAGTCAAACGCTTTGAATTTTCGGCGCGGTTGCAACAGCTCATGGAAGAGGATGCGTTCAGTGCGAAACTTGTTTTCAGTGATGAAGCAACATTTTTTCTTAAAGGTGAAGTGAACAGATACAATGTGCGAATCTGGGCGGTAGAGAATCCTCACGCATTCGCGCAGCAAATTCGCAATTCACCAAAAGTTAATGTGTTTTGTGCAATCTCACGGTTTAAAGTTTACGGCCCCTTTTTCTTCTGCGAAAGAAATGTTACAGGACACGTGTATCTGGACATGCTGGAAAATTGGCTCATGCCACAACTGGAGACCGACAGCGCCGACTTCATCTTTCAACAGGATGGTGCTCCACCGCACTTCCATCATGATGTTCGGCATTTCTTAAACAGGAGATTGGAAAACCGATGGATCGGTCGTGGTGGAGATCATGATCAGCAATTCATGTCATGGCCTCCACGCTCTCCCGACTTAACCCCATGCGATTTCTTTCTGTGGGGTTATGTGAAAGATTCAGTGTTTAAACCTCCGGTACCAAGAAACGTGCCAGAACTGCGAGCTCGTATCAACGATGCTTACGAACTCATTGATGGGGACATGCTGCGCCGAGTGTGGGAGGAACTTGATTATCGGCTTGATGTCTGCCGAATCACTAAAGGGGCACATATCGAACATTTGTGAATGCCTAAAAAAACTTTTTGAGTTTTTGTATGTGTGTGCAAAGCGTTGTGAAAATATCTCAAATAATAAAGTTATTGTAGAGCTGTGAAATCGCTTCAATCATTTGTAATAACCCTGTAAATAGCATTATATTTAACTTACATTATTACCCGTCAGTAGAAGGCAAATTTGTGTTACAGAAGTTACAGGAAACTGTACCACTTGTTAACACGTACTATCTATTAAAGAAGTAGTTCAAAAAATCACTGAGTGTTTGTATTATTAATAAAGCATCGCTATCGGTTGGGTTTAGCTGAGAAGCACGATTTCACACAATCATAAATGCTGACTCGGTTAAACTGTTCAGTGAGATTTAAGATGAACAGTATAAAGAAGTTTGCCAGACACAGTAGATGAGTTGTTGTTGTTGTTGTTGTGGTCTTCAGTCCTGAGAGTGGTTTGATGCAGCTCTCCATGCTACTCTATCCTGCGCAAGCTTCTTCATCTTCCAGTACCTATTGCAACCTACATCCTTCTGAATCTGCTTAGTGTATTCATCTCTTGGTCTCCCTCTATGATTTTTACCCTCCACACTGCCCTCCAATGCTAAATTTGTGATCCCTTGACGCCTTAGAACATGTCTTACCAACCGGTCCCTTCTTCTTGTCAAGTTGTGCCACAAACTACTCCTCTTCCCAGTTCTATTCAATACCTCCTCATTAGTTATGTGATCTACCCATCTAATCTTCAATATTCTTCTGTAGCACCACATTCCAAAAGCTTCTATTCTCTTCTTGTCCAAACTATTTATCGTCCATGTTTCACTTTCATACATGGCTACACTCCATACAAATACTTTCAGAAACGACTTCCTGTGACTTAAACCTATACTCGATGTTAACAAATTTCTCTTCTTCAGAAACGCTTTCCTTGCCATTGCCAGTCTACATTTTATAGCCGGCCGTGGTGGCCGAGTGGTTCTAGGCGCTACAGTCTGGAACCGCGCAACCGATACGGTCGCAGGTTCGAATCCTGCCTCGGGCATGGATGTGTGTGATGTCCTTAGGTTAGTTAGGTTTAAGTAGTTCTAGGGGACTGATGACCTTAGAAGTTAAGTCCCGTAGTGCTCAGAGCCATTTACATTTTATATCCTCTCTACTTCGACCATCATCAGTTATTTTGCTCTCCAAATAGCAAAACACTTTTACTACTTTAAGTGTCTCATTTCCTAATCTAATTCCCTCAGCATCAACTGACTAAATTCGACTGCATTCCATTATCCTTGTTTTGTTTTTGTTGATGTTCATCTTATATCCTCCTTTCAAGACACTGTCCATTCCGTTCAACTGCTCTTCCAAGTCCTTTGCTGTCTCTGACAGAATTACAATGTCATCGGCAAACGTGAAAGTTATTATTTCTTCTCCATGGATTTTAATACCTACTCCGAATGTTTCTTTTGTTTCCTTTACTGCTTGCTCAATACACAGATTGAATAACATCAGGGAGAGGATACAACCCTGTCTCACTCCCTTCCCAACCGCTGCTTCCCTTTCATGCCCCTGGACTCTTATAACTGCCATCTGGTTTCTGTACAAATTGTAAATAGCCTTTTGCTCCCTATATTTTACCCCTGCCATCTTCAGAATTTGAAAGAGAGTATCCCAGTCAACATTGTCAAAAGCTTTCTCTAAGTCTACAATTGCTGGAAACGTAGGTTTGCCATTCCTTAATCTATTTTCTAAGAGAAGTTGTAGGGTCAGTATTGCCTCACGTGTTCCAACATTTCTACGGAATCCAAACTGATCTTCTCTGAGGTCGGCTTCTACTAGTTTTTCCATTCGTCTGTAAAGAATTCGCATTAGTATTTTGCAGCTGTGACTTATTAAACTGATTGTTCAGTAATTTTCACATCTGTCAGCACCTGCTTTCTTTGGGATTGGAATTATTATATTCTTCTTGAAGTCTGAGGGTATTTTGCCTGTTTCATACATCTTGCTCACCAGATGGTAGAGTTTTGTCAGGACTGGCTCTCCCAAGGCCGTCAGTAGTTCTAATGGAATGTTGTCTACTCCCGGGGCCTTGTTTCGGCTCAGGTCTTTCAGTGCTCTGTGAAACTCTTCATGCAGTATCTTATCTCCCATTTCATCTTTATCTACATCCTCTTCCATTTCCATAATATTGTCCTCAAGTACATTGCCCTTGTATAGACCCTCTATATACTCCTTCCACCTTTCTGCTTTCCCTTCTTTGCTTAGATCTGGGTTTCCATCTGAGCTCTTGATATTCATACAAGTAGTTCTCTTTTCTCCAAAGGTCTCTTTAATTTTCCTGTAGGCAGTATCTATCTTACCCCTAGTGAGATAAGCCTCTACATCCTTACATTTGTCCTCTAGCCATCCCTACTTAACCATTTTGCACTTCCTGTCGATCTCATTTTTGAGGCGTTTTGCCTGCAATTCATCCCTCAGAGCTACCCATTGTCCTCCTACTTTATTTCTTTCCCTTATTAAATTGTTCCCTTATGCTCTATCTGAAACTCTGTACAACCTCTGGTTTAGTCAGTTTATCCAGGTCCCATCCCCCTAAATTCCCACCTTTTTGCAGTTTATTCAGTTTTAACCTAGAGTTCATAACCAATAGATTGTGGTCAGAGTCCACATCTGCCCCTGGAAATGTCTTACAATTTAAAACCTGGTTCCTAAATATCTGTCTTACCATTATATAATCTTATCTGAAACCTGTCAGTATCTCCAGGCTTCTTCCATGTATACAACCTTCTTTTATGATTCTTGAACCAAGTGTTAGCTATGAGTAAGTTATGCTCTGTGCAAAATTCTACCAGATGGCTTCGTCTTTCATTTCTCTCTCCCAATCCATATTCACCCACTATGTTTCCTTCTCTCCCTTTTTCTACTCTCGAATTCTAATCACCCGTGACTATTAAATTTTCGTCTCCCTTCAATACCTGAATAATTTCTTTCATGTCATCATACATTTCATCAATTTCTTCATCATCTGCTGAGCTAGTTGGCATGTAAACTTGTACTACTGTAGTAGGCATGGGCTTCGTGTCTATCTTGACCACAATAATGCATTCACTATGCTGTTTGTAGTAGCTTACCCGCACTCTTATTTTTTTATTGATTATTAAACCTACCCCTGCATTACCCCTATTTGATTTTGTATTTATAACCCTGTATTCAACTGACCAAAAGTCTTGTTCCTCCTGCCACTGAACTTCACTAATTCCCGCTATATCTAACTTTAACCTATCCATTTCCCTTTTTAAATTTTTTAACCTACCTGCCCGATTAAGGGATCTGACATTCCACACTCCGATCCGTAGAATGCCAGTTTTCTTTCTCCTGATAACGACGTCCTCTTGAGTAGTCCCCGCCCGGAGATCCAAATGGGGGACTATTTTACCTCTGGAATATTTTACCCAAGAGAACACCATCATCATTTAACCATACAGTAAAGCTGCTTGCCCTCGGGAAAAATTACGGCTGTAGTTTCCCCTTGCTTTCAGCCGTTCACAGTACCAGCACAGCTTGGCCGTTTTGGTTAGTGTTACAAGGCCAGATCAGTCAGTCATCCAGACTGTTGCCCCTGCAACTACTGAAAAGGCTGCTGCCCCTCTTCAGGAACCACACGTTTGTCTGGCCTCTCAACAGATACCCCTCCGTTGTGGTTGCACCTACAGTAGGGCCATCTGTATTGCTGAGGCACGTAAGACTCCTGACCAACGGCAAGGTCCATGGTTCCTGGGAGGGAGTAGATGAGTGATTTCATTATTTCCTAAAAATATTCTTACAACATACAAACCCAGTTTTCCTTTCCAAATTGGGCTTGTGACACTGTTGGCGGGGTATGACTTTGACTTTGACACCTTTGTCTACCCATGATCTCTTCAAGAATTTTTTTTTGAAGGAATAGGATTTCTTACAGAATGTCTCAGACACCCACACAAGTTGTGGTACAAATAAGTTTCTGAAATAGCTGGGTTTCCGCAAAATAAATATTTGCTTCATTCTAAATAAATAATGTTTACTTGAGAAAAAAACTAGTAAATGAGATGCAGCATTTACAGCTTACTATCAGTTAAATCCTTGTGTAGGTTCTTTATACATTAATTATGAAAATGAATGTGAAAGGAAATGAGTGTTTAAATTTCAGAATTTGAGAGCTGTTCAATTATGGTCTTTGCTATTCCGTAGCAGTATTGTAATTATCACATTTTGTGCTTCACTCACCCTTTTGTATTTTTCCTCAGTGTGTAAGCTTGAGTTTCTGCCGTTCTTGTGAAAGAATCCCTAAATTTTTGAGTACAGCATCGCTAATGATACTACAGGAAATAGAGAACAGCTACTTACATTACAGACAGACTTGCCATCTTCGCAGTGTGGTGTACTGAATTGAGTACATTAATGCATTTCACACAGGCGGGTACTACAAGAGGGCAGTAGCCATCCACTTTAATTTCAGGAGGCACTGCTTCAAAATATTTGATCTTGTCTCCTCATATTTCACTAAATGGGCAAGGGGGAGAAAATGGATTTAAGTGAAGAACTCCAAATCGTTAAAAATGGCAAAGAATATGCATCGAATTGTTGAATGATGGGTTAAAAAGTTACAGTGAGGACTTATCCAAATGTTTCTCCACAACTGAATGCCCGTTTCATTAACAACATGTGTATTTCATAAATTCTCAAGCTTTTCCTTTAAGAAAACAAAATAAAAATCAGTGTTAAGATTAATCTGTTTTTCTGTGATTTCTGAATGAAAAACATATACACTATCAATGTGTCAATGTAACTGATCAAAGTCTTGTCACCACCCAGCTCAAACTGCTAAGGATAGAAACTTGAGGGTGTTGATCTTATACTGTAGGCATTATTTAAGAGATTTTTCAAAATTCTACTTCTAAAGGTTTAAATAGGGGTTGAAAGGTTTTTGAAAAATGTAGCAATTAAGGCAGTTTTGAAGCTAGACCCACAAAAACTGGTATTTGGTTTCTTGATGGGAAATAAAGAAATACATGTTTCAGCAGTTTAGGAAATTTAATTCCTATGGAGGTGAAATTTTTTTAAACATATCATTATTAAAGAACTACTAAAGTATTTTTAAAACCACAGCTATGAAAATTTGTATATGATATCTTAATTACGAATAAAAAAATTAGTTTTTTAGCATTCTTGGAAAGTCAACTTCTGAGGGGGTGAAATAGGGGATGAAAGGCTTTTTGAAAGTATGTTACTGTTATGGCAATTTTGAAGCTAGGATTATGAAAACTGATTTAGAAATGAAAAAATACATATTTCAGCATTTTTGGAAAATCAATGACTAAAGGGGTAGAATAGCTGGTGAATTAGGATTATGAAAACTGATTTAGAAATGAAAAAATACATATTTCAGCATTTTTGGAAAATCAATGACTAAAGGGGTAGAATAGCTGGTGAATGATTTTTTTTTGAAAATAAATCATTATTAAGGAAACTACTAAAGCATTTTCAAAGCTACACTTATGAAATTTAGTGTTTGACTTCTTCGTTAGAAATAAAAAAAATACATGTTTCATTGTTTTCAGAAATTTAGTGCCCAAAGGCAGTGAAATACAGGATGAAAAGTCAGCATTTCCGAAGATAAATGTACGAAAATTTGTTTGGCTTCTCTGTTAGAAATAAAAATACATGTTTCACTGTTTTTGGAAATTCAGTCCCTAAGGTGTTGAAATAAGGCATGAAAGTTTTAAGAAAATATAATGTTGTATTAAAAAAAATTTTTTTAACTAAGTCGATGCTGCTGAGTTACATATTGAGAAATATATGTTAGGGTTTGAAAGTTTCTGTGAAATATCACCAGAAGAACCTAAAATGCATGATTAACAAAAACCTTAGACTCCGGCTGACAGAATCGCATTTTGGTCAGCAGTGCATTCAGAAAAGATCATGCTTCTATGGCTTAGTGTGAAAAGTTTAGGTGGTGTTGCAATTTGTGAACAACATAAAAATTTGAAAAAAAAAAAAGAAACGAAATGTGCACACCATACTGTATATGCAGGCAAAGCAACACTCAGCTAGTATTTTCATAATAAAATTGTGTGTGAAAATTTCAGTAACTGGTATTTTTCATTTTTGAATATGGCTCTGTTCCAGAAAAGAGTTTGTAAGTTGAAGTTTATTTCATTTAACATAATAGAAATAAATGTACAAAATGTATTTCTGCACAGAGTAAATTGTCTGGGCAGAACAAGTGAAACTTTTCTACCCAATGTTACAGCAAAACCACCTTTGTTTGGCTGAATTTTCAACAATATTAATGTGAAACAATCATACATCATCTTAATTTGTAATCATTTCTGGTCAGTTACCTGAATAGTCCTTGTGCCCTAAAATCGCGCACTGTAAATAATTTCATAACTGATTCTTCCTGGAGATTTGTAACCATTTCTAGTTAGTTACCCTAATGGTCTTTGTATCCTACAATTATGCAGTGTAAATAATTTTATAACTTATTCTTCCTGGAGATAATTGGATTAACATAAGATTGTTTCCACACTAGGTCAGGCGCTCAAAATTTCTGGAACAGCAACTGTATCTACGATTTGGAAGAGAATCTGTACCACGGATTATCTGTTATTCTCAAATGATTGAAGATTCCACTCTGCTGAAATCTGAGAAACATTACTTCACTGCATGAAGATTACCTATTTGGAGATAATTATTTTTGTGTTGTTGCAAGAAAACTAAACTTTACTAGTAAATGGTATCACTGTAGTAGTTCAGGCATATTTATACAAGAGTTCGAAGTCTCGTGAACACAGCTAGAGAAAATGGACCAGAGCAACAATGTTCATTTGAGGTGGAATAAGCACCAGTCTACTTTGGTGTCTGTTTTTGATGCTCTGTTGGACAATGAGAAATTAACAGACTGCACAATTAGTGCACAGGGGCAGCATTTAAGAGCACATAAAATAATTCTTTCAGCATGTAGTCCATATTTTGAGGAACTGTTCACTAAAAACTATGAGAAGCATCCTATTATCATACTGCACGATGTAAAGTATGCAGTGGTGAAGGCATTGATGGATTTTATGTACCGTGGCGAAGTAAATATACCACACGAGGAGCTTAGTTGTGTTCTGAAGCTGTCGGAGTCCCTTCAGGTAAGGGGGCTGTCTGGCAGTGGATGTGTGGATGACGCCAACGTACAGAAAGGCAGAGGAAGCAATGGACCGTCAGTACCTCCAGACACTCGGCAATCTGAACCTGCTTCTGTATCACACTTTACCTCAGACCAGACAGAGCTAGATGATAAGGTACAGTCATTTAGAAGATGCTCTCCAGTTGTGTCCTCGCAGGACTTAGGTACGAGGGAATTAGATTCCGATTGTAAATCCATCGAAAAGTACGGAACGAGTATTAATCATTTTGGTTCTGATAGGAGTAAAGGCCAAAATGTGCTTCAAGAGGTCATCACTCCTGACCTTGATAGTGTGCATCAGCTTCCATCTCAAAGACAAGTACTGCCCATAATGAGTAACTCAACTTCTGAAACACTTTTCAGTCCAATTCCTTCTCAGTCTGTGTGCAATGAGTTGCAAAGCCCCAGTGGTGAAATGGCTGTTACAGAAAATGAACAGTTCATAATGCCAGAAGCAGTATTAGCAGACAATAGGTCAGCAGATATGACTCCACACCAACTGGAGGAGGTACCAATAGAAATAAAATCTGAGATCCTCGAGACTCATATGGAAATTGTGGAAGATCTTACTGCCGATGACAACGATTATCCTGGCGACGATGATTATCGTGACGATTGTGACGGTGCTGAAGTTGACAATGCAGAAGTCAGGAGAGTAAGTGAAGGTCTTAAATATGAAGAGAATTTTTGTACTCGAGGAACTAACCATATACATTCGATATTTGGCCTTGCTGATTTGAGTAGCACGACTTCGACAACATCCCAGACGGTATCGCGTAAACGGTTTAGTTGTCATTCTTGTGGGAAGTCGTATCAGCATCCACAAGGGCTATGGAGACATATGAAACTTCAGTGTGGTAAAGAACCCCAGTTTCAGTGCTCTCACTGTGACTATCGGTTTACTAGGGGTGATAATTTAAAGAGACATATGGCTGCTCGCCATTATCACCTGCAGAAAAAGTAAGTTCTTTTTGAAGGGGATACATGTTAATTTGAACTTAACTCCAAGAGAGGGGTGAGTTTTGTCAAGCGAGTTCCTGATCGTTAGTGTGGGTGGTTTTGCGTGTGATTTATTTCGTCAGTGGCAGCGTTTATGTGTAACCTGCTTGAAGTAGTGATTCCTTGTGCTGTATCGATAGAGATTCATCCTTCTGTATCTTGTGTCTGTTATGAGTGTGTTTTGTGTTTATGTGGAAACTTGGCAGTTCCAAAGTGTGTGAAGTAATTGTCCATGAGAGAGATATTACTACCTATTTAATGCAGTGATTATGCTAGTAATTGTATTGTATTCTCATCGGTTATATATTTTGTTGTAAACAAAAGACCTTAAATATATGAGTGCAAATCAAGTAGTGTTTATATTAGAAAATTACAGAATTCTGTCAGTTGTAAAATCTGACTGAATTACTAGCTGATAATTATGACACATCAAGAACTGAGTTATGTATCCCTTCAGAATAACTTTGATTTTCCACTCGGTTTCTTTTAATTTCCTCCTTCAAATTGTACAACTTTTCCACTTGTAATGTTGTCTTTACATTCTATATTCCCTAATCATAATCATCTTCTCTTTCTTATTTAATGTTGCCTCCCTGAGCATCTTCCATTCGAGCATCCGAATGGGGAGGTATTTTATGTCCGGAATTAACCGGAAGGGCTCATCGTGCTATTTATGCGACAAAGAAAAATGGCTCTCAGTTTGTCAGTACATGTTGTATTGTGCGATTAGGCAGTTTGTAACTATTTAGATCTAAGTGTGTTGGAATATTCCTATATGTAACTTTAGAGAAGCCTACTGTATCTTGAAATTTTTTACAGAACTGACATACTGTAAGAAAACTTGAATGTCCAGATTCTTGTATAAAAAAATAAAATACAAATTGATATCTGAACAAGAGTAGTGTATTTCAAGTATATAGAAAGATAAAGCCCTTATTGTCTGTCTACACTGTTGGTGATTAACACCGGAGACAGACATAATTGACACACCTGTACAGTATCTTGGAGTCTAGTTCTGAAGCAGCTTTTGATAGACTGCCATATACAATGGTTTGCTGGGAAAATGGTTGCCACAAAAATTTAAGTGAAGTATAACAATGGGGACTTGAGCAGGGAACAGAAAAATAAAATGAGTCACCATTTCGTGCATCCATATGTAGAGAAAATATGTAGTGTATATATAGAGAGATGTGGAAAATGGATCTACTGAAGAATGAATCCTATTTCATTGACTGTGGTGGGGCACATCAAATTTTTGTTCCAAGGCTGAAACTGTTAAGTGTTGTGCATAAATAGCCAGGAAAATTTAGGTTTGTTGGTTACATGAAGGCAATTAATCACTGCAAACAGTAGCAGCCATTAGATATCTGTTGATGTTCTGGCAGAGTCATTTAAAAATGAGTATCCTCATAAAACCTTTTTTTGTAGGAAAGGCTTTTATTTTATTTGTTATTGGAAAATAATACAAAATTCCTATAAATAATGTGTGGCTTTATTTATGATTTATTGAGGTTCTAATAACTAACCATGGTGGTCTATATGATGAGTTATTGTTAATCGAGGTTTGTTCTTACCATTAATTGTAACAGGTCTGCCCACAGCTATATGTTTCAGTATGTATGAAATCTGTTTTCGATGACTCCGGTCAAGTTCCTCAAGTAATTTAATCTTAAACAATTTACTATTATTTTCACCAAAAGGGCTGATTCTGTTATGAAACTTCCTGGCAGATTGAAACTGTGTGCCAGACTGAGACTGACACTCAGGACCTTTGCCCTTCGCGGGCAAGTGCTCTACCACTGAGCTACCTAGGCACGACTAACAACCCGTTCTCACAATTTTAATTCTGCCATACCTCGTCTCCCACCTTCCAAGCAAGGACATTGTGGAGACACGGCTTAGCCTCAGGTTGGGGAATGTTTCCAGAATAAAATTTTCACTCTGCAGTGGAGTGTGCATTGATATGGAACTTCCTGGCAGATCAAAAGGAAAATGTCCCAAGTTCGAGTCTCAGTCTCGCACACAGTTTTAATCTGCCAGGAAGTATCATATCAGCGCACACTCTGCTGCAGAGTGAAAATTTCATTCTGTAAACATCCCCCAGGCTGTGGCTAAGCCGTGTCTCCACAATATCCTTTCTTCGAGGAGTGCTAGTTCTGTAAGGTTCGCAGGAGAGCTCATGTTTCGAAGGTAGGACGAGATATTGGCAGAATTAAAGTTGTGATGATAGGTCCCAAGTCTTGCTCGGGTAACTCAATGGTAGAGCACTTGTCCGCAAAGGACAGAGGTCCTGACATCGAGTCTCGGTCTGGCGTGCAGTTTTAATCTGACAGGAAGTTTCATATCAATGTACAGTCTGCTGCAGAGTGAAAATTTTGTTCTGGACTGATCCTGTTCTTCATCTGAAACCCTCATAGTTCCCATAATATATTTTCCTGTTTGACAATTTGTACACGCCCTATGTTGCCTTGCTTTCACAGTCTGGAAACACTGTTTTAGCTTAGGAAAGATACAGTTGCAACAATTTATTGTACAGAGTTTGCTGATTTAATAGTAACTTGAAATGGCAAATGAGAAATTTTCAAATGAGCCCAAGCTTTGCTGTAGAGTGAGAATCATTCTGAGACTTTTTATATGTTCTGTTTACAAATGTTTACTCACAGTTTCACTGTATCGTCTCAAGCTCTCTTGATGTGCTTTCTCTGTTCTCCTCACATATCTTAGAACTACCATCTCCTCCCTCTGATTTCCATGTTTCCCAGCTGTTTCTTCCTGCCCTCTGGCTTTGCCTTGTGTCTATGGCTTCACAATGTCTGCAGACCTCTTCTTGGCACTTTCAGGATTCCTGCATGCTGTTACAATATTGAAAATACAAAGGTACACTTACATAAACACACATTAGCATTATATATGAATTGTAGCATGATTTTTATTGAAAGTTTGACACCCACTTTTGACCAGTATTCTGCATCTGCTATGAGAACTAACAATATTATACAGTATTTTCTTCTTATGAGACCTAGTGAAATCCTGTTGAGATATTGTGTTATTTTGGAAGCATGTGAATTATCAGTGCAGTTGGTGCACATGGGAAAACAAGTTCTTTTCACACTATTTCTTTGTGTGACTTTTAGAATTTGCCATTGATCTGGTAGTATGGGGTGAAGGCTGCACAGGGATTGGTCTTTAATTTTTTGTTGGTACACAATATTACATTACTGTCACTGTTACCTTATTTTCTATCAGTATGGAAGCAGGGAATTGGGAGCAAGCAGAATAAGCTTTGACTTGATGTGTGTTTTCCCTATAACAAAGAAACTACATTTTTGCTTTTTTGGCTATATAGCAAACACTACTTCGACTTTTGACAACTCAGCACACCACACTTTATTTTTATGGCACATAAAATGTGACATTAAGCAATATATTTACAACTGTCAGAAGCCCTTGGTTTTCTGAAGAGTTAGTTGTTTATTCAACCAGCTGCAATTTTAGAATGGATTTATGCATGTGAGCTTAATACAGCCCAACATAGTATGATTAACTGCCTTTTTAAATATTTTTTTGTTGGTTATCTCTTTAATTCCCTTTTGCTATTTAATTTACAGTTTCATTCCCTGGTAGGAAGTGCTGTTGTTATTTTTTCTATCTTATTTCATTTTCTGTTATCTTTTCTTAATAATAGCTGCATAATATAAAAACTATGTAACAGTCTAGTGAATGACTGTTGCCATGTCAGTAAGGAATAGAAACACTTACATATGCTACATTGGAAATGGGTACATCTGTGGTGTCACCGCCAGACATCACACTTGCTAGGTGGTAGCCTTTAAATCGGCCGCGGTCCATTAGTATACGTCGGACCCGCGTGTCGCCACTGTCAGTGATAGCAGACCGAGCGCCACCACACGGCAGGTCTAGAGAGACGTACTGGCACTCGCCCCAGTTGTACAGCCGACGTTCATAGCAATGGTTCACTGACAACTACGCTCTCATTAGCCGAGACGATAGTTAGCATAGCCTTCAGCTACATTTGCTACGACCTAGCAAGGCGCCATATTCAATTGATAATTAATATTATGAAGCATGTACCGTAACGAGAGATGGTCTACAATTGTGGATTAAAGTTAAGTATTACCTCATCTACGTACTTTATTTCCAATTCTCAAGATATTGTCCTGTTCCAGACCTCACGCCAGTCAGCGTGTAATTAAACGCGTGCATTTCGGCCTCCTCTAGAAAAACAGTGTTGGCTCTTCTGCCAACACCACAACATCTACGTGCATGTCAGTTAATAATACAAGCACTCTCATGTATAAATTGTGTTGGGTAACATACTGAAAATGCTTTGTAGATCTACATGTGTTCCATTTGTGGTAATGTATGGGAACACAGCCAATTCTATATTTTTTGTGTACATGCATTCCTGTAACAATGTTTCTGAAGTTCATGAAAATTTCTGTTTTTCTGAGAGTTCCAGATGTGCAAGGGGTAGAGAAGGCATGTATTGTTTGTAGCACATAATGTATAATCCCAAAATCCTACACCTAAGTTTGAGTCGATTCTCAGCATCATTTATGTGTAATGATCATGTGTGCTTCTTGATTTGCAATCATTTCTGATTGTTTCCTTTTTTGTAATTACCATAGTAGTCATTGTACCCTACACTCGTGTTACAAATATTATTATATAACAATGAAAACAATCAATTGTTGACAAAATAATTTAATTGGATACTTAAAAAATCTACTTACAAAGCCCGACAGAACACATACATAAAAGATTGTTGTAATTGGCAAGCTTTTGGAGCCAGTGACTCCTTCTTCAGGCAGATGGGTTGAAGGGGAAGTAAGAGGGATGAAGGAAAAGGATTGGAGAGGTCTAGGAAAAGAGATAGATTTTGGGAAAATCACGTAGAATTGTGGGTCAGGGGATACTTACTGCATTGGATGAGAAGGAAAGACTGATTGTTGGGGACTGCATCTGGCAAGATTTGAGTTTGAAGACAGAGTAATATGCAGACAGAGCACTGGCTCTGAAAGCTTGCCAATTACAACCATCTTTCATGTGTGTGTTTTGCTACCATGTGGTGAGTAGATTCTTTATCTGTCCAATTAAAATGTTGTTATATGTTTTAAAAAAACTTTTTATTTGTGGAAATAGTTGGATTAACATAAGATTATGTTTACAGACTAAGTCACGATGCTCAGTTTCTGAACAACAGAGGTATCTGCAATTTGTAGGACATCTGAAGTCAGGGATTAGCTGTTGTCCACAGCCAATTGACGATTCTGCTTTACAGTATTCTGAGAAACACTATTTCTCTGTAGAAGATGATCAACCTGTAGGTAATTACTTACGTGTTGTTCCAAGGAAACTGAATGTGTGTAGTAAACAATATCACTGAGCTAATTTAGTGAGCTTTATACAAGAGTTTGAAGTCATGTGATGACAGGTTCTACAGGATGGACCAGAGCAACAATGTTCATCTGAAGTGGAATAAGCACCAAGCTACTTTGGTGTCTGTTTTTGATGCTCCGCTGGGCAGTGAGACATTAATGGACTGCACAACTAGTGCTCAGTGTGGTATTTAAGAGCACATAAAATAATTCTTTCAGCCTGTAGTCCATATTTTGAGGCACTGTTTTCTGAAAACTATGAGAAGCATCCAGTTATTATCCTGCACAATGTAAAATATGAAATGGTTAAGGCTTTGATGGACTTTATGTACTGTGGCAAAGTAAATGTACCACAAGAAAGCTTAGAGCTGTTTTTAAGTTCTTGGAATCCCTTCAAGTAAGGGGCTGTCTGGCATTGGATGTGTAGATGCAGTTAATATGAGCAAAGGCAGTGGAAGATTTTCCATCAGTAACTCCAGAAACTATGCAGTGTGAACCTGCTTCTGTGTCATGATTTATTTTGGTTCAGAATGAGCCAGAAGAAAAGGTACAGTCATTTAGAGGGTTCTCTCCAACTGTGTCATCCCAGACAGGAAGTCCCAAGGGAGTTGACTCTGTTTCTAAATTGATACCAAGGAACAGAGTGAGTATTAATCACTCTGGTTCTGGTCAGAGTGTAGGCCAATATGAATTTGAAGATATCATTACTCCTGACCTGGATAGCGTGCCCCAACTTCTATCTCATCCGCAAGTACTGCCTAAGTTAAATAACCCAACTGGTGAATCGGGTTTTATTGCCACTTCTCATAAGTCTGTATGCAGTCAGGTGCAGATATTTAGTGAAGAAGGGTTTTTGGAGCCAGCTATTGCAGAAAAGGAATGGTTTGAAACACCAGGATCAGTATTAACACATCAAAAGCCAACAAATCTGAGGACACTTGAAGAAGAGATAACATTAAAAACAACATCTGAGGTCCTCGACTGTCACATGGAAATAGTAGAAGTAAATGATAATGATGGTTATCATAATAATGGTGATTTTTGTAATGATTGGGGGGGGGGGGGGTAGGAAAATAAGTGAAGATCTTCCATGTTAGGAGAATTTTCATACTCTAAAAATGAACAGTTTGCTGTCACCATTTGGCAATACTCATTTAAATAACCTAACATTGAAAATGTTGTGACTTGGCAAGACAGTCAAGTCACTATGAGGTGAAGCCAAAATGCACGCGTTTAAGCTCACGCAGGCTGGCGTGAGGTCTGGAACAGGTCAGAGAAATAAGACTAGCAAAACAGGAGGTAACTGGTAGAATACTTAACTTTAATCCATAATTGGTGTACATCGCTCTTGACGGTACATGTTCTACAATCTCAATATAAACTGGTAATGGCACCTTGCTAGGTCGTAGCAAATGACGTAGCTGAAGGCTATGCTAACTATCGTCTCGGCAAATGAGAGCGTAATTTGTCAGTGAACCATCGCTAGCAAAGTCGGCTGTACAACTGGGGCGAGTGCTAGGACGTCTCTCTAGACCTGCCGTGTGGCGGCGCTCGGTCTGCAATCACTGACAGTGGCGACATGCGGATCCGACGTATACTAACGGACCACGGCCGATTTAAAGGCTACCACCTAGCAAGTGTGGTGTCTGGCAGTGACACCACATTCCTCCCCCGCAAATCGGCGTACGGTTGTGTTATAAGGCTTCCGCCCGCCGTGGGGAGGACCCCATGTTGACGTATGCGACGAGGTGGGGAGCCTAACAACAGGCGAGACTGTGCACCCGCACCCTGCCATTCGGTCCGAGGGGAGCTAAGAAACGCCTGAAAACCTAGTCCAGGGTGCACGCCAACATGCGGTGTATGCGCCCGTAGAGAGACAGGAGGGGCCGAAGGGTCGACCTCCATCGCGTCGGGGTACCCGACGGGCGAAGACGCCATCTGGTCCGGAGCGGGCAAGAGGTCCATGTCGGAGGACAGCTGGTCACGGGAAGCGATCGGCGGCGCGTGACCCAGGGAGGTGCCCGGCGGTCGCAGCGACACGTCCACTGCGGGCGTCGCAGGCGGGAGAACAGGTGGCGGCGGCGGCGCGTCGCCATGGGTCAAAATGGAAGGCAGCGTTGGTAACACCTGGGGCTGAGGTGAGCCAGTAGATGGGTCCCCAGGGCGCTGACCGGACGGCACCGTCGCTGAAAACAGACGGCAGAACCCAGGCGACGACAGAGGCGCATCTGATTGAGATGCCGACGCACCTCACCAGAGGCCCCCAAAACCAGATACATAACACGGCCGAGGCAGCGAAGAATGCGCCCTTCGAGCCAACACCGTGAACCTCGATAGTTGCAAAAGTATACAACGTCGCCTGGAGCAAAAGCAGGCGTCCGCCACTGCACAGCAACCTGATGCGGCGGATGTAACAAAGACATCAAGGTTCGATGAGGACGACCGTGGAGCAACTCAGCCGGCGAGCGACCATCTCGGTGCTGAGAGCGATATTAAGACAAAAAGAGCAACAACGTGTCCTCTCGAGAATGCGACTCTTTCAACTTCAACATATGTGACTTGAAAGTCCGGATCAATTGTTCAGCGGCACCGTTTGACTGAGGCGAAAACGGCGCGGGTGTCAGATGTTGAATACCATTGGCCTTGCAGAATGACTGAAATTCTGCGGACATGAATTGTGGGCCATTGTCGGAAACAATAGTCTGCGGAGGACCTTCAATACAAAAGATAGCAGATAACGCTTGGATGGTGGCAGATGAAGTCGTGGAAGGCATCTTGACAACAAAAGGAAAATTACTGAATGAATCAACCACAACCAACCATCGAGCATTCCAGAATGGGCCAGCAAAATCGATGTGCAAGCGTTGCCAAGGGGAAGTGGCTTTCGACCATGCAAAGAATTTCCGCGGCGGTGCAAGAAGAGCACATATTCGTAATCGCAGCATCGATTCCGAACCAAGTACAGTGCTGACGAGCAAGTTGTTTCGTGCGCACTATACCCCAATGTCCTTGGTGGAGAAGCTGTAAGACAGAGGACTGTAACGAACGTGGGACCACGACCCTGGACTGATCATTATCAGAATGCAACAGCAAAACACCACGTCGTACAAAAAGTCTCTCCTTGTGAGCAAAAAATCGGCAAACCAACGGATCCTCGATCCGTGACTTTGACAAGGGCCATTGCGTAGCAACAAAACGCAAAACGGTAACAAGGACAGGGTCAGCAGCTGTGGCTGTAGCCACACGACAAAAATCGATCGGAAACAATTCGACCACATCATCGGTTTCCGCATCAATGAACATGCAAGCAAGTTTGGAAGAATCGAATGCTCTATCCTCAGCAACAGGCAAACGGGACAATGCATCGGCATTTCCGTGCTTAGCAGTGGACCGATACAAGATATCGTAGCGGTACTGCGAGAGGAAAAGAGACCAGTGAATGAATTTCTGCGCTGTACGTGGAGGTACAGGCTTGTTCGGATGAAAAAGCGATGTCAAAGGTTTGTGGTCTGTGATGATGGTAAAGTGACGACCATACAAGAAATCATGAAACTTTGGAACACCAAATACGAGAGCCAAGGCTTCTTTCTCTATCTGTGAATAATTTCTTTGCGCAGACGAGAGCAATTTGGACGCAAAGGCAATAGGGCGATCATGCGATCCATCTTTGTGCGCAAGCACAGCACCGATCCCGAAATCCGATGCATCCACCATCAACAAAAGGGGCTTCCGGGGACCGAATGGCATAAGGCAAGTATTAGAAAGCAACGCCGATTTCAACCAGCGAAAGGCACGTTCGAATTTCGTCGTCCAGACGAACGGAACACCTTTACGGCGCA
Source organism: Schistocerca nitens (assembly GCF_023898315.1). Taxonomy (NCBI): domain Eukaryota; kingdom Metazoa; phylum Arthropoda; class Insecta; order Orthoptera; family Acrididae; genus Schistocerca; species Schistocerca nitens. Next base: position 218,727,509 of record NC_064623.1, on the reverse strand, counting down.
AGCGATGAAGCGGAGCTGAAATGGAAGAGGCGTGGCACACATATCTGTTATAGTAATTTAGTTTTCCCAGCGCACTCTGTAGCTGCTTCAAATTCTGCGGCGAAGGCAAGTCTTGTATGGCACGGAGGTGCTCTGGACTCGGATGTATGCATTGGGCATTGATTACATGTCCCAAATAGGGTGATGCCCAGAGAGAAGCCTGCACACGTTCAATCACACCTTGTGATTCTGAATCGTGTAATGTTTGTGCGACCTCATCACGCAATGCGTGGGGAACATTGCGCGCTCTGAAAAATTTCGGTTGCGCGTTTCCTTTCAGTTCCAAATGCGCTTTATAGTTCTTAGCGCAACCAAGGCCCGGTGCAAAAATGTCTGCAAATTCTTCACATAGACGAGAAACACTGTCTGAAGGCACAGTCTGGTTCACTGATAGGACCTGATTGACTATAGACAAGTTAAACAACTGAAATAAATCTAAACCAAACAAGTTCACTGCAGAAGAAGAACGAAGTACGTAAAATGACACAAGTTTTGTTTGTCCCTTGTATATTGCAAGAAGGCTGCACTGTCCTAACACAGGGATATCCTGACCAGAATAGCTAGTTAACTTAACATTTGCGGCACACAACGGAGGTGTGCCCAGTTGTTTGTACGTGTCTTTATTGATCAATGAAACTGCAGCTCCGGTATCGAGCTGGAATGGGATAATGTTGCCATTAATGTCCAAATCTACAAAAAGTTTATTGTCCTGCTGACGACAAGAACGACTGTCTCGCGCAATGTGAACTGACACTGGTACAGAAGCACTTGCTACTTGACGGGATTTCGTGCAATGTCGATGCACACTATTTGTGGGACGAACACAGTCACTGTTAGAGAGAGTGGCACTGGGCGGAGTGGAATTAACTACATGAATTTCCATGGGCGAAGGTTCACGAGCCTGAGTATTCGTGGTTCGACTCCGATTCCGGCGCGAAGCAAAAGGCCTGGAATGGTTGTGAGTGTCCGATCTGAGCTTTTTCTGGCAAACGCTCTGAACATGTCCTTTTTTATTACAGAAAAAGCGAGTAGCTTGGCATGACGGGCCATTCTCACGTGAATGTCTAGCAGCACACCGCGGGCATGATTTTAGCACTGCATTTGCTTGCTTGTGCGGCACACGTAGCGGAGAGCTTGGCGGCAGCTGCGCGGACGAGCACGAGGGCTGTTTACTGTTCCGTGCAGCGCGCCCGGCGGGCCGGTTAATGTGACACACGGCTGGCGAAGTTGCAAATGATTCCTGAGCAAAGTCAGGTGTGTCTTGCCTATCCAATATGTCCATCACTTGTTGAAGGGAGGGATTGACTAGTTTCAAAATCTATTCCCTTATACGAACATCAGAAACGTTCTGTACAATTGCATCACGTACCATAGTATCTGAATAAGGGAGGCCACATTCACACTCAAAAGCACAATCCCTAGTAAGGCCTTGCAAAGTTGCAACCCACTCCCGATTAGTTTGACCGGCCGTACGTTTTGTATGAAAGAACGTATACCTTTTTGCAACGACATTGACTGATTCTTTGAAATATGCATCTAATGCCGACAAAATTTCGTTGTAGGTCAGAGTTGCTACGTCGCGTCGGGGAAACAATTTCACTATCACTCGGTACGTGTGGACGCCTACACACGAAAGCAAAAAAGGCTGCCGCTCAATACCTTGAATTCTGTAGGCGGCGAGATGGAATCCAAATTGGCGTTACCACTCCGTCCAGCTTTCCAGTGCCGCATCAAAAGGACGAAAAGGTGGTGCAACAGCATGCTGTGGCTGCGGTAGCGGTGGAGCGGTGGCCGCCGCATCGGTTTGCAGTGCACGTTGACGCCGGACGAGTTGTCCAAGGACATCCAATAAGGCCTGCATATGCTGATTCTGCAAGCGATAAAATTCGGACAGTACCTCTGGAGATTGTGGCGAAGCCATGACACAAGTAATTTAAGCAAGTATAAAGAAGAAGACCATTTTTACACTCGTCGCCAATATGTTGTGACTTGGCAAGACAGCCAAGTCACTATGAGGTGAAGCCGAAATGCACGCGTTTAAGCTCACGCAGGCTGGCGTGAGGTCTGGAACAGGTCAGAGAAATAAGACTAGCAAAACAGGAGGTAACTGGTAGAATACTTAACTTTAATCCATAATTGGTGTACATCGCTCTTGACGGTACATGTTTTACAATCTCAATGTAAACTGGTAATGGCGCCTTGCTAGGTCGTAGCAAATGACGTAGCTGAAGGCTATGCTAAACTGTCGTCTCGGCAAATGAGAGCGTAATTTGTCAGTGAACCATCGCTAGCAAAGTCGGCTGTACAACTGGGGCGAGTGCTAGGACGTCTCTCTAGACCTGCCGTGTGGCGGCGCTCGGTCTGCAATCACTGATAGTGGCGACACGCGGGTCCGACGTATACTAACGGACCGCGGCCGATTTAAAGGCTATCACCTAGCAAGTGTGGTGTCTGGCGGTGACACCACAGAAAACATCTCTGACATTGTTACGCAATCTATTTAGTTATCATTCTTGCAGGCAGTCTTCTCAGTGTAAGCGAGGGCTGAGGAGACACGTGAAGTTCGAATGTGGTAAAGAACCCCAGTTTTAGTGCCCAAGCTGCAAGAAACAGTGTGCTAGTATCGATGAATTAAGAGCACATATGGCTACTCATTGTTGTCAGATGCAAAAATGTGTTGCAATGTTTGAAGGGGCTGTGTGATAGTACAACCCTAACATAAATGAGGGATGAGCACTATTGAGTGAGTTTCTGATCTTTATAGAGGGCTTTTTTGTATGAGTTTTACTTCACGAGTGGTAGTGTGTGTGTAAGTTGTTTGTAGCAGTGATTCATGGTGCAGTGTGGGCACTAATTCATCCCTGTGCGACTTGTATCTGCTATGGGTACAGTTTAAATTTTTTGGGAAACTTTCCAGTCACAATGCATACAAAGTAATTTCGTTGAGATATGTACTATTTGCTATTTAATGAGGTAATTATGTCAGTATTATATTGTGTTGTCATATAAACTATACTTTTTGTCATAAACAGAATGTTGTTTTTGAAGACCTTACATAAACAAGTGCAAGTCAGGTATCGTTGATATGAAAACGTTGACAAATTGAGATTCCTGTAATTTATGCTCAATTACAAAATGACGATTTTTTTGTTGTCTTTGAACAGTTTATTGCTATACTTTGGTTCTGTCATTTAACTGTCAAATATTTTTTCTGTGTAGGCATTTTGGTGCATCCTAGTCTGATCTTTATATTTCACCTCTGTTATGTTGAGGATTTAACTGTGCACTGACATACCTGTGCAGTGTCATATTAGGAATTTGTCAGTATAGCACTAACAAAAAAATATGGTATGAGAGAATGTCTTCTTCTGATAATTTTCTGTTAGGAACAGACGTACAATGCTTTCAGAATACCCCACAGTATATGTAAATTTGTCAAAAGAAAAAATAAATAAATAAAATAAATTTGCTGGTGGTGGTATATTCTGCTTATTAGCCAGGTTGATCACTGCTAGTTGAGCCCTCTCCATTTCTCCCAGTTTATCCTCATCCTTTTTGCAGCTGCATTCGACACACTCATCTTTACACTGTCAGTAGTCTGGTGTCGTCCTCTTCCTGTGGTCTTCTTCCCAGTCAGCATTCCTTCTAATCTGTCCTTTACTGTCCAGTCTTTTCATCCAGTGTCCTAGCCAATTTATTTCCTCTTCTTAATTGTTTCCAAGATTTGTCTTTTCTTACTTACTCTATGTTAATGCTACCTCATTCCTTATTTCCCAGATTTTGTTCTTCTCCAAATCCACATTCTAAAAGCCTGTAAGCATGTCTCTCCTCTGTGTCAGTGTGTCCATGCTTCAGCACCATAGAGGACAACACTGGTTGCACACTACTTCACTTATCGTTGCCTGGAATTATTAATTTACTACACAGATGAAAATACAACACTTTCTGTAAAACATTTGTTCTGTGCAATATTGTTTTTATTTCTTGATTACGTGGCATGTTGCTGCTTGTTTTGCATATTCAACCTCCGCACCTGGTGTTCAGTTCTTTTAAGATATTGTTTATTGCTTATTCATTTTCAGTCAGTAATACTATGTCATCAGCAAATGTTGAAAATTTTATTATCTTCCCTTCTCTTGACACACAACTCTTTCTGTTGGAATCTGTTTTTAAATGGACTGCTTAAATAGATATTAAACAGAGTGCGTGAAACACACCTCCCCCAGTTTTAATTACTTGTATCATCTCCTGTAATTAGTTTTACTTTTGAAGGTAACAACTCACCAAGTAGTAGATATGCTGAGTCATCAAAAGGCACATAAAAGAGACTGATGACTCTGCTAGCTTTAGGAAAAATCCTTTCTCAAAGCTATGGAGAGTTCATGCATCCAACCTCTCGCTCTCCCCCCCCCCCCCCTCTCTCTTCCCCCCCTCTCCCTCACACACACACACACACACACACACACACACACACACACACACACACACACCTGTATAAATACACTGTAACAGCTATGTTCTGCAGGGACTTTCCAAATTACCATACTCACTTCTGTTGTTGTGTCATATAAAGATGGTTAGCCTCTGTTATTACCACTTGAATCCAGTCTGCTCTAGGATAACTTAAAATTTAGTCCAGGAAACTATATCGTAGTCTTTTTCCCAAGTAAGAGGAATGCAAAACCTTCCATATATCTTTCTAGCTATATTTCCTCGGCTATTTATAATATAGTCCAGTTATATTTCTCATATCTAAGCCGTATCTGAAGCCAAACTGTTCTTAATCCAATTCTCTTCACTTTACATTACAATTGAGATATTCTCTGGAACCACAGTTTAACAAAAATACATTGAGATCGAGATACAGAGAATCATACCATGTATTTATTTATTTACAGCTCTTGTACATGGACTAAATGGACTGGATGACTTGGATTCAGTTCCGTCATTGTTCCAGAGAGTGCCTTGATTGTTTATTTGTTATTGTTATTAGAATTTCTGCTGAATGAGATATCAGACTTGTTGTTGTTGTCATCATTGTCATTGTCGTCTTTAGTCAAAAGACAGGTTCGATGGAGCTCTCCACGTTAGTCTATCCGACAAGCTTTTTCACCTCTGCATAACTATTGCAGCCTACATCCTGGTTATTGAGTTCGAGCCTTGGTCTCCCTCTACAATTTTCACCTTCCACACTTCTTTTCACAATGAAATCAACACTACCTTGAGGCCTTAGGATGTGTAATAACATTTGATCACTTCTTTTAGTTGAATTGTGCAATAAATTTCTTTTTACCATTATCCAATTCCATTGCTACTTGAGCTCCATATCTAATCTGCAGAATTCTTCCATCGCATCACATTTAAAAAGCTTCTATTCTCTTCTTGCCTGAACTACTTATGGTTCACATTTCACTTCCATGAGGTTGCACTCCAGATTAGTACCTTTTAGAAGAGAGTTCTTAATGTCTAAATTTATATTAGATATTGACAAATTATTCTTTTTCATATATGCTTTTCTTGCTATAGCCAGTCTGCATTTTATATCCCCTTCTCTTCTGCCATTATCAGTTATTGGAATTATTGTCATTTATTCATGAGAGTAATTTTCTGTCTTTCCTTTCTTTAAACTTCTGAAACATCCGGTTGGAATCTCCACTAGCTGTTTCCTTGCATTTAATTTCCTTAACTGCTATTTAACTTATACCATAACATTTTGACATTCTAAATCCTTAGTGCTCTTTGAGTTATTATTTCTTGTCCTTCATATCCACAGCATCTGGATGACATCTTGCTTCATACAGTTCTACTAAGTGCCTCTGTCATTAATTCATGATGTCTTGCTTTCTGCAGTTTCATTACCATTCTAATCTTTTATCACCCACATTATGTTCCCCTCCCCCTTTCTGAAGGCCATGTAAATATTTCCCCAGTACATCAAATCACAAATCTCTTCCTTTCTAGTTACTCAGTTTGTTTACTTTTCTTTGTAGATATTCTGCTCTAGATTTATCAGTTTCATTTCTAAGTTGACCATGTAGTGCCTATATCTTTTTCACCCTCTTATGTGCTGGAGTTTTTATGTCCTCTTCTTTCTTGAATCTTCTCCAAAAAATTTTGTGTTAGTTACAGTTTCTTAGTGATATTATTCTCTTTAAAATCAACAGTTTCTTTGACTGCTTCCTGTGTACAGTTTTTAAGGCAAATCTAATTTTTGCAGCTACTGTCTAATGAGCTGTGTGTTTGGGTTCTTTTATCCTGGAATTATTCTTCAAAAAGTTCCCTTGCTTCTTCCCATTTTTACTTCTGCCACATAACATGTGCTTTTCCTTTTTTCTATTTTCTATCTTTTGCATCAAATAATTATGTCTCCTATCAGGATGACATAATCTCAGTTGATATCCTTGATATCACTTCTGGTAATATCATGGTATTTCTCAAACACTTCGTAAATTGTTCATGTACCAAAATGTAGAATAAATTTGTTGTGTGTGGAAGTAAGTTGGACTAACCCAAGCATATATTCTGTGTTGTTTTTGCATTATATTTTCAATAATTATGGGGTTTCTTTTGCAGAAGTCCACCCCGAGTCTTCCTCATCCATTACTTTCTCAAAACCTGCATTTTCTCACTGTTCTTCAATCTCGGTCTTCAACTGCTACCCCATTACACTCACACATTCCTATTAAGCATGCACCCTTCTTTACTTTCTCTTTTACATCCTAAGTCTTGTCACAGTTTTCATTCACTTCCTCATGAGGTTGTCTGCTGTGTAGCATTTATTTGTTTAATGTTGTAGAAATTTCTTCTCTCTTTGTATTTACACTGCTATCAGCTTTTCAAACATGTATCTCACTAATATCACTTAATCCTTCACCTTCGGTCCTAATATTATCCCAATGCTAAGAATTTCTTTAAATTTTCCTCAAGAATAAAATACTCCAAATTTGCTTCTGACATACATGTCGAGTCGCAAACAGGCACAGCGAGAAAGAATGCTAGAAATGCACAGTTTTTGGACTATGCCCTCCATCTGAAGTAGAAATTACATACGAGTCATATACACTTCTGCTGTCGTCTTGAAGCACTACGATCCTACTGTAATGATTCAGGTCTCAGTGCCCAAAGATGGCAGTGGCCATACATGCATGAATGTGTGTGCGTTTTCTACTTGTGACGAAGGACATAGTCCAGAAACTGAACATTTTTAGCTTTCATCAGTAAACGCTTCCGGGCTAAATTGCTGTGGTCGATCTGTAGAACTTCTTCTCCCTGATGTTTTGTTCTCAGTGTGGCAGTAGTTGTGGCAGGGTTCACATAGGAACTACAAAAAGAAGCATCAATACACATTTGACGGAGCACAAAAGAAACTGTCGCTTGGGACATATCGACAAATCGGCAGTAGCGGAACATGTTTTTAAGGATGGAGATCACGAAATAAAATTTGGTGAGACAAGCGTGCTAGCGAGGACGTCGCATTATTATACACGTATGTATAGAGAGGCAATTGAAATCCACAAACATCAATACAATTTTAATCGTAAAGAAGAAGGGTTAAAATTGGACAAGATATGGCGGTCGACGTTGCATCAATCACGTGACAATCGATTGCCTGCAATCGAGAGAACAGACGATAGCCAGAGATAGCTACACATCGACGCCACATGACGTACGGTGGCGCCCTCTACGATCTCCATATAAGCGGCGGCCCCAGCTCCTAGCAGCCAGTCGTCGACTCACCTCGGAAGATGTTCTCCGTAGTTGAGAACGAAATGTCAGGGAGAAGAAGTTTTACAGATCGACCATGGCAATTTAGCCCAGAAGTGTTTACTGATGAAGATGCCGGCCGTGAAAACCTACATGGGATGATTTTTAGCTTTCTTTTCCATCGTGCTTGTCTGCAATTCGACACCTCTATCCTTACCGTATTGTTGTTGTTCTTTTCTGTACTTTCCATTATTTGATACTCTGAATCTGTCATTTATAAATTCTGTTTTCTGTTTACATATCATTTCAGATATTCCCACTGTGTTTCTTTTCATTTCCTCCTGCAACTTCTCCTCTTCTAACAGGATCTTAACATTCTGTGTTCCTATTCATAATGTTCTCTACTTGCTCGTTTTGACATGACGTGCTTCACCATTGCCCACTTGAACATTTGAATGGAGAGATATTTTAGGTCCAGAATTATTTTTTTCCGTGGAAGGATTCATTTTGCTACTTTTACTGTTCTAACATATATGAAGGAAGATAGCTGTCACATTGTGTTTATATTGTTGCACTGTGTGTTTAGCCAATTTGTAACTGTTTTGATGAAAGCAGTACGAGATATGTACCCACCACTGACAGAAGACACTGAATCACATACAGGCACAATGAGAAACAATACTAGAAATACTTAAACGTAGAACAGAGTCCTTCCTCAGTATAAAACACTCACACACGTACACAACAGCTACTCTGTCACGCACCGTTAATGTCACCAGGCAGTAACCCCAACATGAACAGCAATTTCCTGCAGTTGGTGAGGGTCTTGATTAGGAGGGTAGCTCTGGGAGAAGATGCTAGTGTTGGCTGTGGGAGCATAAAGGGACATGGTGGTGACAGGATAGCAGGATAGGGCAGCTAGGTGCAGCATTGGAAGGCTGTGTAGGTGGGAGGTGGGGAATGAGGGGGGGGGGGGGGGTAGAGAAGTGGGCAGGACTTGTAGGTGCAGTGGCAGAAGGCAGATGACAGGGACTAGCAGAGGTTGAGGCCAGGGAGGTATGGGAACAAAGGATATGTTGTAACAGTGTTCCCAGCTGCGCAGTTCAGAAAATCAGGTGAAGCATTCATTAAAGAGCAGCACGTTGTTTTGGGTGGCATGTTCAGCAAATGAGTGATCCAGCTATCTCTTTTCCACAGTTTGGCAGAGACAGTGCATGTGGACAAACGGCTTGTTAGTAGTTACACCCGTGCAGTATGTGACACGGTGGTTGCAGCTAAGTTTGTAGATTGCGAGAGATGCTTTCACATTCAGAAGAATTTCCTTCTTGTCACTGTATATCTTGGGAACTATTGCACTCATTGAAATAACATCTTAGTGTCTATACAAAATGAAATGTATTTAAAACACAGAGTAACTTACTGTGGAGAGGATGGCATATGGCAGAACAGTATACATTTGTCTCACAGCAAGAAAGAGAAATTGATCAAAATATATTCACAAACACAATATTTAATGAAAGTAAGAGGTTTATTAGGATACACTATATCCTAGTCAGACAATCGGAAAACACCATTTAATTCAGTACCAGAGTCCAGGTCAGTGGAACTATTGGTGTTGTTGCCCTTAGTGACAGATATTAGAAGTCTTTGTCCCACTGTTGTAATACACATTCATTATTGCATGCTTTCTGTATTACTCATTTCTTGCCAGTCATCTGGTGGTCCATTTTCAGTTGCCTTGTTCAAAAATTTTCTAATCGAATTAATGTAATATTTTTATTCTCTTTAGCAATATTTCATTTGACCTGAGTCCAGTTGTGTTCTGTCGCATTGAAATAGCAATACCAATGGTAGGTGGCAGTCTGAGAACTTTAAGGCTGTACTTTTTTTTACCATTTTATCCACGAGATAAACTGGATACTTTAGCTTGTGTTGTGGCCCGAGTTCTAATGATTCTACCCTTTTCAAGCTACTATCAACTGGTATGTTACATTTCTCTTCTTTCCTTGTTGCCTTTGTGGGGACCTTATCTTATACAACAGAATAATGGGGCATTGTCCATAAAAATTGTTTAGATTTTTGTTTCGAAGCACCGAGTGAAACCATTTCACAGAAGTATTGTTGTTTATCTCTTCATGGTAGATGGGACATCTTATTTGAACTAAATAACATAAGACAATTAGGAATGAGACCTTTTGAATTTCTGGCAAGTGCTAAATTGTTCTCTTCCCTCTGCCCATTTGAGTAGCTATACTGCTGCTGACGGTATCGTCTGTCCAGTCCATTTTTTTTTTTTTTAATTTTTTTTTAACTCTGTCCCACATTCATCCAGATATCGTCAAGATTTGTTGTTACTAATTCCCCAAGAAATCAGCAGCAGCAGGCTGTCAAATCTGTGTGATCTATTAATAATTAGTGGCCACAAATAGATTTATAGTGGAACCCTACTGTTTCTTAACTTTTAGTGAGGGCGATTCACTACTTTGACATGCTGTCCACTGCTTTTCAAGTGTCGGATGCCGTCTTCTTGAAAAATGTGTGTATTTCACAGAGAATCGCATCTTTCTGTAAAGACTCAAATTTTGTGACTCTTGTCCTGAAGTGCCTCTTCTTCCAGCAGGACAGTAGTAGCAACACAGTGGGAGCTGTGATGCCAGTGCAGCTCCCTCTGGTGTATTGTTGGTGGGAGCAGTCCAGTCTGCTACCTGTCAATTCTCAGCTAGATTAAGTCAAACTATAGGGTATAAATAACGATTGCCTGGTCAGTATCGTTTCACAATGCTAGGATAGCATCATTCATTTCTCTAACAAAGTATTTGTTAGTATTTGTTTCACATCTTTATATGAGATTTTCCATTAATCATTCATTTCTCTGTGCAGGAAAAACCCACAAGGTTTGTGCTGCATCTAAATCCATGTCAGCTGACTCGCTTTTATGGTCATCAATTCACTTATGCCATTGTAATACATTTCCACAAGGAGATACTGATGAATATATAAAATTAATTCACTGAAAAAGTTTTGCAGGTGTTTGTTTTCCATTTGAAGTAATATACTTAAGTAATTAATACTGCATGTTTTGTTCGTGTGCCCTTCCGTAACAAAAGTTTCTCAAGTTCATGGAACTTACTGATTTTGTCATTAAGAGTGCCAGAAGTGCAGTTAAAAGAAAGCAACACACATTTTCTGTTGCACAAAAAGTAAAATTACAAAATCTGACAATTTAGTTTTGTGTGATTTCGTAGCAACGTTTATGTGAAATGTTTGTGTGTATTTATTAAATTGTGGTTATTTTTGCTGCAGTTGTCCTGTGTATAGTTGCAGCACATGTCTTTGTACCTCACACTCATGCGTTATGCATATATATTTTTTTAAACTTCTACTTCTTGGAAATAATTTGATTAACATAAGATTTTTACACACTAGGTCAGGAGGCTCAGAATTTGTGGAACAACAATGGTATCTGCAATTTGAAGGCAGTTTTGTGCCCTGGATTAGCTGTTGTTCACAAAAGGTTGAAGATTCCACTCTGCAGAACCCTGAGAAACACTGTTTTATTGTATGAAGACGTTCAACATGGATCTAAATATTTCCTCGATGTTCGTAGGAAACTGAGTGTGTGTATTTAATGATTTCACTGAAGTAGTTCAACCAGCTTTATACAAGTGTTTGAAATCTCATGCAAACGGCTAAACAGTATGGATCAGAGCAACAATGTTAATTTGAAATGGAATAAACATCAAGCTACTTTGGTGTCTATTTTTGATACTCTATTGGACAATGAGAAATTAACAGACTGCACAATTAGTGCTGAGGGGCAGTATTTAAGAGTACATAAAATAATTCTTTCAGCTTGTAGTCCATATTTTGAGGAACTGTTCACCAAAAACTATGAGAAGCACCCAATTATTATTCTGCACGGTGTAAAGTATGACACGGTTAAGGCTTTGACGGACTTCATGTACCGTGGTGAAGTAAATGTACCACAAGAGGAGCTTAGTGGTGTTCTTAAGCTATCAGAGTCCCTTCAGGTAAGGGGACTGTCTGGCAGTGGATGTGTGGATGATGTCAATATGCAGAAAGGCAGTGGAAGAGATGTGCCACCAGTATTTCCAGAAACTCTTCCATCCCAACCTGCTGCTTCTGCGTCACGCTTCACTTCAGGTGAGAATGAATCGGAAGGAAAGTCGCAGTCAATTAGAGGAAACTCTCCAGTTGCGTCTTCCCAGGATGGATGTCCTGTGGGAGCAGACGCCATTCCTAAATCCACTCGGAAGTACAGAAAAAATATTAATCGCAGTGAATCTGATCAGAGACCAGATCAAAATGTGTTTGGAGATTTCATTACTCCTGATCTCGATAGTATGCATCAACTTCCAAGTCAAAGGCAAGTAATGCCCACAACGTCTAGCTCAGCTGGTGAACGAGGTTTCAGCCCAGTTCATTGTCAGTCCATGTGCAGGGAGTTGAAGAGCTCCAGTGGGGAAATAGATATCACAGAAAATGAACAGCTTTTAATGCCGGAAGCAGTATTAGCTGACAAAAGGTCGAAAAATCTGAGTACATGCCAACAGGAGAGATCACTAGAAACAAAATCTGAGGCCCTTGAGAGTCAGATGGAAATTGTGGAAGATCTTACTCTCAATGATGATGATGAGGATGATGATAATGATTATCATGATGATGATTATCTTGATGAAGGTAACAGTGCTGAAGATAACATTGGGGAAGGCAGGAGAATGAGTGAATGTCTTACATATGAAGGGAATTTTCGTCCTCAAGGTATTAATGATCTACATCCACCATTAGGCAGTGATTATTTAAGGAACTCAATTTTGTCGACACCATCCACAGTGTTATCTAATCGATTTGACTGTCCCACTTGCGGGAAATCATACCTGTACCGCAGTGGCTTACTCAGACATGTGAAGCACGAATGTGGTAAAGAACCTCAGTTTCAATGTCCCCGTTGCAACAAACGGTGTGCTCGGAGTGATCAGTTGAGGTCACATATGTCAAGTCGTCGTTGTCGGATGCTGGACAGTGTAGCGTATTTTGAAGGGAACAGGTAATGTTATGAACTAACACAAAAAATGATGAGTGTTATTGAATGAATTTGTGGCCATTAGTGAGGACTTTTTCTTGTGTGTTTAACCTGATGAATGTAAATGTTTATGTCGCTTTAAACAATGAATCATTGTGTGTGGCTGCAAGTTTATCCCAATAATAACTGTGTGATTTGTGCCTGGTGTAATTGTATTTAAAAATCATTTGGAATCTTTGTAGTCTGAAATGCGAGGGCTATCCACAAAGTGCATTACGTTTTGGAATTAAAAATAAATAAAGTATTGGAAATTTTTTTTATTATATACAGATGAAAGCCACACTTAAATACTACTTTTCTACATAGTTGCCATTTAAATTAAGGCACTTATCGTAGCGATGGACGAGCTTGGAAATTCCTTCGTTGTAAAATTCGGCTGCCTGCGCCTTCAACCACGTAACGACTGTCTTTTGGGACAGAAAAGGTGTGATTTTTGTGGATTTACTGCAAAGAGGCACTACAATAAACTCTCAAAGGTATTGCCAAACTCTGCACAACCTCAGAAGAGCAATAAAAAACAAGCGCAGGGGAAAGTTGGGCTCAAAGATCTTGCTGATTCACGACAACGCCCGGGCCCACACGGCAAATGCCACTGGTGAAGTTCTCGAATCTTTTAAGTGGGAGTTGTTTCCTCATCCGCCGTACAGTCTCGACCTGGCACCGAGCGACTTCCACTTATTCCCAGCAATGAAGAAGTGGTTGGCTATGCAGCGTTTTGATGACAACACACAGCTTCAAGAAGAGGTAACCATGTGGTTGAAGGCGCAGACGGCCGAATTTTACGACGAAAGAATTTCCAAGCTCGTCCATCGCTACGATAAGTGCCTTAATTTAAATGGCAACTATGTAGAAAAGTAGTATTTAAGTGTGGCTTTCATCTGTATATAATAAAAAAAATTTCCAATACTTTATTTATTTTTAATTCCAAAACGTAATGTACTTTGTGGATAGCCCTCGTAACTAATGGACGCACACGGTCTATCTTTACATTTAGAAAAATATCTCTTGTTATCTGACTAGATATTTCAGTAATGATATTGTGTTCTCATTAATTACATCATTTGTTCTAAATAAAATAATTTTTATGATCTGACCCATAATTATCCTAGATCTCACCTGATAGAGTTTTCTAAATATGTTAATGGAAATTTTTATAGTCTCGTTGAAAAACGGCTAATAATTTATTTATTCTGTACAAGTTTTACTTGAACATAATGAAATTTGTCACCAAGAAGCTTGTTAACGTGGAAATTTGAAATTTATTGTATGGGAGAGATGTATGTTGGTAAGTTCTTGTTGGAAAAGTGAAACATCAATTTCAAAACATTCATCAGTATGCATACATTTGTCATAAAAGTAGAAGGTATGAGCTATAATGGCAAAAATAGCTTTCAGGTCACATTTCTTTGTCCTGTAAAGCTTTGTTTCCTCATGACCCTATTCAATATAATATCTGAAATATGCCTGCTGCACATGGGAGATCATTACAAAAATAAGTTATTATGATAACAGCACGAAAATCATTAGACTGAAAATGAAATGGAAACGTTATTTTAACAACACTGGTGTATTGTGCATAAACAGTTGGACAAATGCTTTATTGTTTGCCTACAGAAATGGTGTTGATCACTAGAACTATGTATAACTGACACAGCTGTAAATTATATAGTAGCATATGTCTGAGACAGTTTAATTTAAATAACCTCATAAGACGTGTACAAAAGGTGTGTACCAAGCTACCACTACCAGCTAGTATTGGCTAAAAAGATCAAAAGATGAACACCACATCATCACGGATACCTTAGCCAGCGAATTAACTTCTTGTATATTACTATCCAACTTCAAGAGTAGTATTAGAAATGAGACTTTGTGTGCCCTGGTGGGCCTTATGCTACAATTTGGGGAGTAAGTACTGACCTCTCAAACCTCCCAAATGATGATGACAGTAAAATCTGAGGAATTCTATTGTATATGGAAGCTTATCTACAGTGGTGAATGAAATGGAGAATGGGAGAGGGAGGGCTCGTAATGGGATGTGATGTACGTGAAGATACATACTGTACTTTATAATTTTGTAGGGAAGTTCGGGCAGAGTGTAAATACTTTAAAGTAAAGAAGACCACTCACCAAAAATCAGAAGCATTGAGTTGTCACCAGGCACACTTAAAAAATGAAAGAAAACTTTCTAGCTTTCGGAGTAGGCCCCTTCTGAGCTAGAGTACACACAAGCATACCTACGCTCCTACATGGCGCTGGCAGGATACGCAGTGCCTGTGTTGCATTTCAACAGGTGGACTAGACTGGGGTGAGGGTTGTGTCTGATGGGTTGAGTGGAGGGGGAAAGAGGTGGGAGGTAGGGAGAGGGGTTGGGGTTGGGTGGCTAGCATCTTGGAGGGAGGCTGCCAGTTTGCCAGTTAGGAATTTGGAAGGTTGGGGTGCAGATGCACAGACTACGCATGACACACAGTTGTCAGAGACGATGGGCAGTGGCACACACTGAAGGTGATGTGTGGACATAAATTGGGAGGTGTGACACGACAGAGGAGGGAAGGTGTGGATGGGAGGAGAGTGTGGTGACAGTGAGTTACTGGAGAATGAGACCAGGATGATTATGGGTGTGAAGGATGTGTTGCAAAGATTACTCCCATCTGCACATTTCAGAGAAGGTGGTGGTGGAAGGAAGGATTCAGATGGTCTGGGCTGTGAAGCAGCCACTGAAATTGAGCATGTTATGCTCAGCTGCATGTTTTGCCACTGGGTGATCAACTTTGTTATTGGCAACAGTTTGGTGGTGGCCATTCATCTTGGTGAGTAACTGGCTGCTGGTCATATCAACGTAAAAAGCTGTGCAGTGTTTGGAGCAGAGTTTATGTATTATAGTATGATATGGCTGCTTTCGTAGGTGGCTTTGATAGGACAAGATAAGCGTGTAACAGGTCTCGCACAGGAAATACTGGATGAGTGGTCTCCCACAGAGATGTGATCACTGTGGTGAGAGGTTGGGAGTGACAGTGGCATAGGAATGGACAAAGATGGTGTGTTGTTTCAGTGGGTGGTGGAACGCCACTTTAGGAAGAGTGGGAAAGATCTTGGGTAGAAGCCCCTCATTCCAGGGCTTGACAAGAGATAATAAAAGCCCTGACTGAGGAACAACTGAATGATATCCTTCATCAGAGCTTTAATTGTCTCTTATCATGCCCTGAATTGAGGGGCACCATACTCAGAATACTTCCCACCCCTCCTAAAGTGGTGTTCTGCCACCCACCCAACCTACACGACAATCTAGCCCATCTCTGTGCCGCTCCCACCCCCAACACCTTGCCACAGGGATCATACCTCCATGGAAGACCGAGGTGCAAGACCTGTCCAAACCACCCACCCAGCACCTCCACTCTAGTCTTGTCACAATCTAATCCTACCCCATCAGCACCCAGGCCACCTGTGAAAGCAGCCATGTAATATATCAACTCTGTTGTGAACAATGCACAGCTGTCCACCGGGATAAATAGCCACTGCCAAACTGTTGCCAATAACGAAGTTGACCACCAGGTGGAACAACATACAGCTGAGCATACTGCTTCACAACCCAGACCATCTGGACCCTTCCCTCCACTACCATGTTCTCTGGACTATGCTGGTGTGAGTTACCCTTGCAACACATCTTTCACTCCCATAATTGTTGTGGCCTCAATCACCAGTAACCCATTGTCCCCACACCCTTTAGCCAACAGTTTCCCCTTCCTCCATCCTGTCACCTCTTCCCAATCCACATATGCTTGTGAACTGTAGTGTGCTCTGCCCTCCCACCTGCTCTGACAACCGTGCATCGTGAGCCTAGTCTGTGCACCTGCCACCCCATCCTCCGCATTCCTGGCCACCAAACTGGCAGCCTCCTTCTGAGCCACTAGCCTGCCGCCCCCATCCCTTCTTCCTGTCTCCTGCCTCTCTCCCCTCACCTGCCCATACCATCAGACACAACCCCAACCCCAGCCTAGTCCACTTGCCAAAATGCAGCACAGACATTGTGTGTCCAGTCAGCTCCGTGTAGGGGCAGAGGCATAGGCATGCATGCCTGCGTGTGCATGCTATAGCTCAAAAAATAATTACTCTGAAAGCTAACAAGTTTTCTTGTGTGCGCATGTTGATGACTGAATGCGTCTGCTTTTTGTTGAAAATGGTATCCTTTACACCAAAATATTTAACCCAGAGTACATGCTGTAAAGTGAGTTATGAAGCACAATAGTAAAAATAAATGTATAAAATTGTATGTAGAGAGTAAATAAATGATTTAAAAGAAGGTGCTTTCCCAGTCTGTGTGAAACTTTTCTGTACATTTGTGGAACTGTAACTAACTTCTATAGACCTTCCCCCCCCCCCCCCCTCCCCGCAGCCTTACAAATTATCGTTTGGGTGCCCCTTGATCAGAAATGCACAGTACTCCAACCTAAACTCCATCTTCTGCCACTCAAATGTTAGCCAATATAACATTTATCTGACAGCCAATATAACATTTATCTGACACTCAAGCAGTCTCATATGAAAATTCCTTTTCTCAAAATATTCCCTTCATGTCACATAATAGGACCCAGCCCAGTTGACACCATCAAAGAGAATAAAAAGAAATATTAAAAAAATGAAAACGAGGTGTAGCCTCCCTTGCTTCACTAATCTGTTGCCAGCCAGTATCTTCATTGCATAGTTGTTCATAGTCATACCCTCTTCTTTTTTCATGTTTTCTAAGTGTCTCATCTTGAACATATTGTTGAGTGGACCATTGTTCAGTGTATCTTCTCGAGCTTCTCTCAAGCTTCCTTTACTCGTTTTGAGAGTACCAACGTCTATAGATAGCAGTTTTCAGCCAGTATTAGAGTGACGGACAAGGCCATCTCATTTTTATTCCTTTTCTCTGCATCCATTTGATCATAATGTGTTCCAAAGACAGGTTCTATGGCATCCCATGCCTCCACAGTGCTGTATCTGTGAACGAACATGGATCTACCATGTGAAATAGTTATTGCTGTGCAGGTGATCAATTTTCATAGGTGGTCCCATCATTCTGAATTGTTTTCTTTGTCGTCGGCTATTACAGAACGTCAGATACATTGTATTACAGAACGTCAGATACATTGTATTACAGAACGTCAGATATGTTGTGTTGTAGAACGTCACATATGTCACCTTCTGGCAGTTAGTATTCTTTTCATTGTTAAACCCAAACATCCTTATTACTTTTTATGCACTTGGCAAGTGCCCCAGCTGATAGTAAATCTGTAAGGTGATACACAATTTTATTAGATGGAGCAGCAATCAGCTGGAAGAGTAAAAAAGCAATCCACTGTAGTGACCTCCACAGTAGAAGCTGAATACAGTGCCCTGTTTGAAACATCAAAGGAGGTGGAACGGTTTGTGGATTTTCTAAATGAGATGAAGTATTCTGAATTTCGTAGACTGCCTCCACGTCAGTACTGACAACCCAGGTGCTCTTGAGATTGCCAAGAAAAAAGATGTGTCAGAAAAGACCAAACATTTCAGGGTGTGCTATCATAAAGAAAAAACCAAACATTTCAGGGTGTGCAATCATAAAGTCATGCAGACTGCCTTGCATGGCCCTCATAAACTTAAGTATGTGTCATCTAATGACAATGTGTCACACATTAAAGAAAATATCTGAGCAGTATTAAAACTGCGAGATTCTGAGACACGTTAGGATTAAAATAGATATTATTTCCAGCTGGACTACGCCAGTTAAGTTTTGTCGCATATATGTTCTTATGTTTAACACTGAATTTAGCACACTATTCAGTTGTTCTCTTAACGATGCCCACAGAGAGGAAGTGTTGTAATTCTGTTTAGTTAATGCGGTGACCATCGTTTGAATCAGCAGCGCCCTTACCAGGGCACTCGGGAAACCACGGGATTTCCAGCTGATTTCTTTTCTCTGTGGGCTCTTTGTGGCAGCTGAGTAGTTCGCGCAAAAAAAAAAAAAAAAAAAAAAAAAAAAATGTAAAGATGGTAATATGACGGTAACACCATTCTGTACATTGTAAATTTTAAGTGTGTGTTTATCTGCAATACCATTATCAACAGTGACGATGTGTTTATTATAATTCAACCAGCTCTCGTCATTCACGTCTCCGTACGCGTCGCGCACTTAAAGATTGCAGCAATTAGCGACTATAACAGTTGAGGTCGCGGGATCGAGGGCCGCTTTTAACATCAGATGTTACTGAGTAGTGAGAACAAACCTATATCCTTGTAAAAATATATCTACGGATGAATAAAGCTACTACTACTACTACTACTACTTTGTATCGATCACAGTGATAATATCGACCATCAGGTATCAATCAGGTGTGTTGGTACATGGGAACTATAATTCGTTCGTGATAATGATAAACAGGATTTAAACATACGCAAATGCGATGATTGGTCATAAGCCGTAACACACATACACTGGTGGTGGTACGCTGTTGGAAGTAGGTCTAACTTATGTATTGGATATCGTATTACTCAGTTACGTTAAATGAAACTTTAAGATATTCAAATGTATTAACAGCCATCAACGTGTTTCTTAATCACGCTTTAGCTACTTAGTTTTTATTTCAAAAATCGTGCACAGTCACAGCCTGTGCAGCTTTGTGCTCCGATTGTCGCTCTGTTAATGCACAGAATAAAAATGGCTGAAGCTGCTTTCTGTTACATAGTGAAACAAGCGCGTGGAACATGGTTAAAAAGTTCCTGGAAATAGGCTGCTCTTAATGTTTTTCATAAATTTATGGAGATAATCGGCTTTTAACTTTTACCAGAGCTGTATAAGATTCATGTGATTCTATGAAACGTGTAGTGCAGTTGGTATCGTAATGGGATGTGAACCAAATGCCGTCCATTGGTTCAAATCTTCCCACTACTATTTTTTCTCGTTATTATAAAACTACTAATCATTTTTTATGAATAATGCACGTCTTCTTGTTTCTAATTACATATTGGGCGCGAAATTCCTGTTACCATTTCAAATATAAATTCTTAATTATCGGTGTTTTATGAAAGGCTTTTCATAAAAAGTTATTGAAATTAAGAAAACATAACAATTTAATTTTTGAAGCAAAAATGAAAAACCAAATCGTCTCTCTTTGGATTATGTCCATCGTTTTATACCGCAGAGGTATGTAAGTATCGAAGAAACATGAAAAACCATCATGTTCACAGCATCGAGCACATCATACAAATGCTGCATTTTTACATTTGCTACTGTACCATTACAATATGAACGCAGCAGAACGTACTTAGAGCCAAGCTGCTGTATTTGACCTGTGAAGTGACAAGACTGTTAAGCTGCCAGACGTACTGAAACTAATGCACACAGCGTTTTCACACGTCAGTGCCGAACGCTGGCGGGATGTGGAACGGCTCGTCATATAAGAAGAAGAGAAAATGCTGCGCCTGGATTTTGTTGTCGAATAGGCTCGTTATCAACGTAGCAGGTGACTCTTCCAGAACTGAAATGTATTTCTCGGATTCGAATAAGGAGCTAAGAGATTACCAGACGATTGACTGTAAGTAATACCTAAAATGGCTGCAATATTTAACTATACGGTGAAATCCTTCAATACTCTCTTACGGTACATACAGCTTATGCAGAAAAACTACTCTGTGGTTAAGTCGAGAATTTTCGTCATTCTTGTTTTTAATTACAATAGTACGTTAGCTAAAACCGATAACGTGTTGCGTTTTCCGTCTAGTCGTCTAAGGAGCGTGTTGCGGGAGATTTGCAGTGTGTTATTTCATTCTGCTTAAAAATTGAATGACATTCGAAGCTGTATTACTCATCAGCTCTTCTCTTTTTACGTGTCAACTGCAGCTGGCCACGTCACTGAAGGCTAGCTGTACCAGCTGACCGGCCAGTGCTGTCCAAGGTAAATGCGCTGGTAAAGCTGTTCTCCCGTATTATCACTAAGTCGATGGGCGCGTAACATAGCACAAAACGTACCCTTATTATCGTACTTGACAGTACTCAAGACAGCCGCGTGAAACGGAAATCCAATGGGGTTCCAGCAAACGCGGAAGAACACATAGTGCAATGTTTACATCATGTTTATTCTTACGATGAACGGATTATAGTTCTGAAGCGTGGAGCGACCACTTGCCACGTCGTTATCGCAATGCTTCTTCATAGCTTCATGAAGGCTACTGTTTTCGTCTTGCGTTTCGCAGATTTGAAAGCTGCCAAAAGCGCTGCCAGGTGTCAGGGATTCCGTTAAGTTGAATCGACTGTGAGCCAGTCTTAGTAGTAAAGCTCTTGAACCATGTATCATAACAATTATACATTACCTTCAGCATCACGTGTGGATGCTGTCTCCAAAATATGTTGCAAATAAAGTTAGTATCAAAGAAGTAATAAATTTGAACTTCATGCATGATTTGTCATTTTCTCAGGCATCTCATTGTTTATGACGTCATATCTCCTGAACAATGGTAGGTTGGTAGTTCTTAACCTCATAGCGAGTGTCGTCATATCTCCTGAACTATAGATTTGTGGTTGTTAACACCATAGCTAGAGGCACCTGTTTGTGGTGAAAATTTTTGCCCGATTTCATCATATTTAAAAAGTTATTTCGGTATACTTTTCGCTAGTTTTTTTCCATTTCGGCAATAATTTCGCTAAATTTTATTTCCACTTTTCAGCAGTAAAAGGCAAAGGAAATACATTTATGGCACTTTTGCAGTGAAAAATCTTTTATTTTACATAAATTAAAAAAGCATAAAAATTATAAATCTTATTAAAACACAAATACCAAATCATGAAAGTTTGGAAAACGTTCATCCTGCCCTAGTCTATGTACACAACACACAAGTCAGTCTGAGAAAGACAAGGATACCATGACTTCCATATTACTGCGAGTTACAGCTGTTCTCCTGTAATATCTAGAATCTGAAGTTATAGAAACTACATTTCTGAACTGAATTTCAAGTTTCTGTATTACACTCATAATTGCTTGCACACATTCTGTAGCATTTGCAATAACTTTCACTCCCCCGATAAATAATTCCTGAACTGCACCATCGCCACAACTAAGTACTTTTATCAGAACCACGAACACACACTGTCCTTTTCTGCCTGTCGTTTTATCACAAAGAATTGAAACTCTTTCGTCTTTCACGGCTCCTTTTAATCTTTCCTCTTCTTCTTTGATGATTCGAGGTACGTAAAATTCCCGTAGTCTTCCAGCTGGAGGTAAGTCTCCAGCATCTTAAAAATATCAATAGAACTGCTATTAGAGTACTATGTAACGAAGTAAATTACCACATTACCCAGTTATAAGATTTTTTGAGGGTGCTCGAGGAAAAATTATTTTTAATATAGGCCTATTCTGACCAACAAAAATTATCGGCTATCGAAATTACCTAATCTTTGCTGTGATTAGCAGACGGTAAATTAATTATTACACAAACCTGGTATGTATTTGTTCATCCATTCTCTCAGCTTTGGATGATCAACTTTTTCCATCGGAATGTTAGCCTCAATGAAAGCTCGAGTAGTCGATAAAATGAATTCTTCATCATTTTTCACTCGTTTTGCCGCTGCAGTGACTTCCGTGAGCGTAGCTTGTCTTTTTATACCAGTAGTTGTTAGCGCCTTCTCCTTGTTCTTCTTATGGGAAGAACTGTAATGTGTTTCAGGCACGTGTCCTTGCTCTGCCAGTCAATACGCACATTGCAGTATTTGCACATAAGTGTCTTCCTACTTTTGTCGAAAACATAAAATCCTTCTGATGAAAATTCCTTTTCTCGGTCGAAAATTGTCACTACCATATTAATCATCTGTAGCACGAAAACAAAACACAAAATACCACACTCAATGCACCGCCGATCCACAACGATTTCCAACACGCAATACTGAATACACCGCCAGAATATTGTAGAATATCTTTGGAATTCTGGATATATTATATATATCGAAATGGTGTACAATCGATATCCGGATTGTATTACCACAGTCTAACATAACAGTCGCGACACTTCGCCTCGATTTTGTTGCCTTCAGCGCCAGCAGCGCTCCAAGCGGCCGGTAGGTTGAACTGTGAGTTCGGCGCGATCGTGAAAGCGAATAGTGATTGTTTATTTTGATTTATACAATGGTTTTTACCATCGGGAGCGTTTGTAGCGCAATAAATTGCAGCAGCAATAGGAAGAATACACAACAGCTATCTTTTTTAGGTTTCCTAAGGATCCTGAGAGGTATATACCATCATGTTACTAAACTGTATCGTCAGGATTCACTTGCAAATGTATGTGTATAAATGATGAATGTTTCGTTTTAGGAGCAAAAAAATGGCTAGTTAATAGCAGACGAGAAGACCTTTTGAAGAAAGACCCGGTTTACCTGTATAATAATATTAGGTTTTGTTCGCTACATTTCGAACAAAACCAGTTCATGAACGCAGACAATAAAAACTCGTGTGGAATGCAGTACCCACACTGTTTGACATTCCAAATAAGCCACCTCAACTGACGAAGAGGAAACTGCCACAAAGATTCGACAGTCAATCTAAAGGTGTAAAACAGTCCTATGACACAGAAGCAGCCAGTTCAACTCTCCATGTATTAGTGCCAGATTCGTGAGAATCATCAACACAGACCTGCTTTGACGATGAAGTGGTTAGATTAAGAGCAGCTGTTCGTGTCTTACAAAAGCGTGTGAAGTGTCAGAACGTTCAGATTGCTAGACTTCGAGCGAAACTATTATGGGACAAGGAAAGTGCCTACAGGCAGATCGTTTGAAAATTATTCAAATATTTGGTTTTTTCATGAAATGTAATGTAATCAGCTCATTATAATGTCTTCAGCATATTTCTCCCACTATTTGTCAGTTGCTTGTTCTACTTAGAATAATATAAAGATGAAGGTCGTACTTGTGGCAACAGGTGACAGTGACAAACACAGTAGGCCTACAGAACGATAAACGAGCTGTCCATCGCTTTTGCATGTAGAGGTACACGTCCGTGCTTCTTACATGTGAATCTGTGTGTTTATATTCTTTTGATATAAACGTGGTAAGCTGCAATTCTGTCCGATGTCACAAGTGTTTCTTCACGAATGTGTTGTAGCTTGCCACTCTATTCATGGTTTTTGTCCATACTTGCGCTTAT